>NW_024082036.1:210036-364649 GCF_003009895.1 Hyaena hyaena | reverse complement strand
AGATTAAATGCTTCTGCATGGCAAAGAAAACATCCCACAAAACTAATAGGCAACCAACGGGATGGGAAAAGATAGTTGCAAATGACATATCAGATAAAGGGTTATCCAAATTCTATAAGGAACTCACCAAACTCCACACCCGAAAAACAAACAACCCAGTGAAGAAATGGGCAGATGAACAGACACTTCTCCAAAGAGGACATCCAGATGGCTAACATACACATGAAACGATGTTCAGCATCCCTACTCATCAGGGAAATATAAATCAAAACCACAGAGATACCACCTCACGCCAGCAAGAGTGACTAAAATGAGCAAATCAGAGAACTCTAGATGCTGGCGAGGATGTGGAGAAACGGGCACCCTCCTACACTGTTGGTGGGAATGTAAACTGGTACAGCCCCTCTGGAAAACAGTGTGGAGGTTCCTCAAAAAGTTAACAATAGAACTTCCCTATGACCCAGCAATAGCACTGCTAGGAATTTACCCAAGGGATACAGAAATGCTGATGCATAGGAGCACATGTACCCCAATGTTCATAGCAGCACTCTCAACAATAGCCAAAACATGGAAAGAGCCTAAGTGTCCATCCATGGACAAATGGATCAAGCAGATGTGGTTTATCTAATGATGGAATACTACATGGCAATGAGAAAGAATGAAATCTGGCCATGTGTAGCAACATGGATGGACCTTGAGGGTGTTATGCTGAGTGAAATAAGTCAGGCAGAGAAGGACAAACGTCATATGTTTGCACGTTTAGGAGGATTAGGAGGACCTTAATGGAGGACCATGGGGGAGAAGAAGGGAAGAAATGGTGGGGGAGAGGGAGAGAGGCAAACCATGAGAGACTCTTGGATGCTGAGAACAAACAGGACTGATGGGCGTGGGGGGGGGGGGGGGGGGAGATGAGAATGGAGGAGGGCACTTGTGGAGATGAGCACTGGGTGTTATATGGAAACCAATTTAACAATAAACTATTTGTAAAAAAAAAAAAAAAAAAGGCTACACATGCAGGTTAAAGAAGAGGAGGAGATTCTGTGCCCACGACTATGTCGCCACAGAAAATAAAACCATTCTGAAGGAAAAAAAAAAGAAATAAACAATATAGAAACAAAAAAATGGTAGAACAGATAAACAAAAAAAAAGCTAGTTCTTTGAAAGAATTAATAAAATTGACAAACCACTAGCCAGACTTCTCAAAAAGAAAAATAAAAAGATGCAAATAAACAAAATAATAAATGAAAGAGCAGAGATCACAACCAATACCACAGAAATATGAACAAATATAACAATATTTTGAAAAATTATATGCCAACAAATTGGGCAATCTACAAGAATTGAATAAATTCCTAAAAATATACAAAATACAAAACCTGAAACAGGAAGAAGTAGAAAATTAGAACAAACCCATAACCAGCAAAATATTAAATCAATAATCAAAAATCTCCTAACAAACAAAAGTCCAGAGCCACAAGCCTCCCCAGGGGAATTCTACCAGCCATGTAAAGGAGAATTAATACCTATTCTTCTCAAATTGGTCCAAAAATAGAAATGGAAATAAAACTTAGAAACTTCTTCTACAAGGCCAGCATTACCTTGATTCCAAAACTGGACCAAGGTTCCACTAAAAAGGAGAATCACAGGCCAAAACCCATGATGAATATGGATGCAAAAATTCTCAACAAGGTACTAGTAAATCAAGGCCAATGATACGTTAAAAGAATTGTTGAACACAGGAAGTGGAATTTATTCCTAGGCTGCAGCAGTGTTTCAATATTCGCAGATCAATCAATGTGATATACCATATTACCAAAGAAAGGATAAGAACCATATGACCTTCTCATTAGAAGTATAAAAACGTTTGACAAAATACAGCAACCATTCTTGATAAAAACCTTCAATAAAGTAGGAATGATTGGAACATACCTCAACATCATTAAAGTCCATATACAAAAGACCCACAGCTAATATCATGCTCAGTGGAGAAAAACTGAGAGGTTTTCCTCTGTAGTCAGGAACAAGACAGGAATATCCAATCTCACCATTATTATTTAACATAGTCCTGGAAGTCTTCGCCTCAGAAGTCAGACAATAAAAAGAAATAAAAGACATATTGACAAAGAAGAAGTCAAATTTTTACTCTTCACAGATGACATGGCAGATGATATGGTAGAAAACCTGAAAGAGTCCACCAAAAAGTTACTAGAACTAATACATGAATTCAGCAAAGTTGCAGGATATAAAATCAACATACAGAACTCTGTTGCATTCCTATACACCAATAATAAAGCAGCAGGAAGTAAAATCAAGGAATCAAACACATTTACAATTGCATCAAAAACCATTAGATATCTAGGAATAAAGTTAACTAAACAGGTAAAAGAACTGTGTTTGGAAAACCATAGCACATTTATGAATGAATCAGAAGACATGAAGAAATAAAAAAATATTCCATACTCATGGATTGGAAGAATAAACACTCTTAAAGAGTCTATACTACCCAAAGTAATCTACACATTCAGTGAAATCCCTATGAAAATACCACCAGCATTTTTCATAGACCTAGAACAAGAAATCCTAAAATTTGATTGGAACCACAAAATCCCTGAAGAGCCAAAGTAATCTTGAGAAAGAAAAGCAAAGCTGGACCATCACAACTCTGGACTTCAAGCTATATTCAAAATTTGTAGCCATCACAACAGACACATGAAACTATGCTCAGCATCCCTCCTCATCAGGGAAATACAAATCAAAACCACACTGAGATACCACCTCATGCCAGTCAGAGTGGCTAAAATGAGCAAATCAGAGAACTCTAGATGCTGGCGAGGATGTGGAGAAACGGGCACCCTCCTACACTGTTGGTGGGAATGTAAACTGGTACAGCCTCTCTGGAAAACAGTGTGGAGGTTCCTCAGGAAACTAACAGTAGAACTCCCCTAGGACCCAGCAATAGCACTGCTAGGAATTTACCCAAGGGATACAGAAATGCTGATGCATAGGAGCACATGTACCCCAATGTTCATAGCAGCACTCTCAACAATAGCCAAAACATGGAAAGAGCCTAAGTGTCCATCCATGGACAAATGGCTCAAAAAATGTGGTTTATCTATACGATGGAATACTACACGGCAATGAGAAACAATGAAATCTGGCCATGTGTAGCAACATGGATGGACCTTGAGGGTGTTATGCTGAGCGAAATAAGTCAGGCAGAGAAGGACAAATATCATATGTTTACACGTATAGGAGGATTAGGAGGAACTTGACGGAGGAACAAGGGGGAGAAGAAGGGCGGAAATGGTGGGGGAAAAGGAGAGAGGCAAACCATGAGAGACTCTTGAATGCTGACAAAAACTGAGGACTGATGGATGTGGGGGGGAGGGGGGATGGGCATGGAGGAGGGCACTTTGGGGATGAGCACTGAGTGTTATGTGGAAACTAATTTGACAATAAACTATTTGTAAAAAAAAAAAAAAAAAAAGAATTATTAACATATTAAATGACAAATTCCCTTAAAAAAAAATTTGTAGCCATCAAAACACTATGGTACTGGCACAAAAACATAGATTAATGGAACAGAATAGAAAACCTAGAATGGACCCACAACAACAATGTCAAATAATCTTCAACAAAGTAGGAAAGGATATTCAGTGGAAAAAAAGACAGTGTCTTCAAATGGTGTTGGTAAAAGTGGACAGCAACATGCACAAGAATGAAACTGGACAACTTTCTTACACCAGACACAAAAATAAATTCAAAATGGATGTTTTCCATTTCCTCCAAATGTGAGGCAGGAAACCATCAAAATCCTAGAGGAGAACACAGCCAACAACCTCTTTGACTTCGGCCTTCTTCTCCTTTTTCTTTTTTTAAATGTTTCTTTCTATTTTTGAGAGAGAGAGAGACATAGAGACAGACTGAAAGTGGGGGAGGGGTAGAGAGAGATGGGGACACAGAATCCAAAGTAGATTCCAGGCTCTGAGCTGCCAGCATAGAGCCTGATATGGGGCTTGAATTCACGGAACCATGAGGTCATGACCTGAGCGGAAGTTGAAAGCTTAACTATGGAGCCAACCAGGTGCACCAAGAGCACCTTCTTATTAGACATGTCTCCTGAGGCAAGGAAAACAAAAGCAAAAATACACTTAGTGGGATTTCATCAAGGCAAAAAAGGCTTCTGCACATCAAAGAAAACAATAAACAGAACTAAAATACAGCCTATGGAATAGGAGAAGATATTTGCAAATTACATATCTGATTGCTTTTAGTATAGACTTTTTAACAGTATTTATTCTTCCAATCCATGAGCATGGAATGTTTTTCTATTTCTTCATGTCTTCTTCATCTTTCTTCATATATGTTCTACAGTTTTCCAGGTACAGTTCTTTTCCCTGTTTGGTTAAGTTTATCTATAACCAAAATCTATAAAGAACTTATCAGACTCAACACCCATAAAAGAAATAATCCAGTGGAGAAATGGGCAGAAGATATGAATAGGCCCTTTTCCAAAGAAGATATCCAGAGAGCTAACAGACACATGAAAAGATGTTCAACATTAGTCATCATCAGGAAAACGCAGATCAAAACCACAATGAGACACAAACTTACACCTATTAGAATGGCTAAAATTAACAACACAAGAAACAACAGGTGTTGGTGAGGATTTGGAAAAAGGGAACACTTTTGCACTGCTGGGGGGAATGCAAACTGGTGTAGCCATCTTGGAAAACAGTATGGAGATTCCTCAAAAAGTTAAAACTAGAACTGCCCTAGAAAACAATCATGGTACTAGGTATTTACCCAAAGGATACAAAAAATACAGATTGAATGGGACATATGCATCCCAATGTCTTATAGAAGCATTATTGACAATATCCACATTATGTACGGAAAAAGTCCAAATGTCTAACAACTGACGAATGGATAAAGAAGATGTTACACACACACACACACACACACACACACACACACACACACTGGAATATTATCCAGCCACCAAAAAGAATGGCAATGGCATGTTCTCGCTTGCAGCGACATGGATAGAACTAGAGAGTATTATGCTTAATGATATAACTCAGTTGGATAAAAACTACTACCATATGATTTCACTCATATATGGAATCTAATAAACAAAACATATGAGCATACGGTAAGGGGGAGGAAAAAAAAGAGAGAGGAAAACAAACTATAGGAGATTCTTAAAGATTGAGAAAATACTGAGGATATCTGGAGGGGAGGCGGATATGGTGATGGGTAAAATGGGTGATGGGTATTAAGGAAGGTACTTGCTGTGATGAGTACTGGGTGTTGTAAGTGAAGAATCACTGAATTCTACTCCTGAAACCAATATTGTACTGAATGTTAACTATCTGAAATGTAAACAAAGATTTAAGAGGTGCTTGGGTGGCTCAGTCAGTTAAACATCTAACTTCGGCTCAGGTCATGATCTCTCAGTTAATGAATTTGAGCCCCACTTCAAGCTCTATACTGACAGCTCAGAGCCTGAAGCCTGCTTCCAATTCTGTGTCTCCCTCTCTTTCTGTTTCCCTCCACTGCTCACACTCAATCCTTCTCTGTCTCAGAAATAAACACTAAAAAACCATTTTTATAATAAAAATTTAAAAATTTTTCTGTAAAGAAAAAACATTATTATTGCCTCAAAAGTTGAAAAAAATTTCCTTAATATATAAATCCATAGAGTGTTTTAGAGGGCAAAATTATATTTGGCACTCAGCAAATATAAATTAATAAATGTTATACTAAAATTTAATTCCAAAAATAAAAGCAAATTGATTTTATGCTTATTTGTTAAGAAATATATACAACCAATTTATTTATTTATTTATTTATTCATTTAAAAAAAAATTTTTTTTCAATGAGAGAGAGAGAGAGACAGCGTGAGCAGGGGAGGGTCAGAGAAAGAGGGAGTCACAGACTGAAACAGGTTCCAGGCTCTGAGCTGGCAGTCAGCACAGAGCCCGACGCGGGGCTCGAACCCATGAACCGCGGGATCATGACCTAAGCGAAAGTCGGATGCTTAACCGACTAAGCCACCCAGGCGCCCCTATTTATTCATTTTTTAATGTTGTTTTTTTTTTTAATTTTTGAGAGAGAAAGAGTGTGTGGATGGGGGAGAGGCAGAGAGAGAGGGAGACACAGAATCCAAAGTAGGCTCCAGGCTCTGAGCTGTCAGTAAGGAGCCTGATGCAGGGCTTGAACTTATGAACCGTGAGATCATGACCTGAGCTGGATTCATATGCTTAACTGACTGAGCCACCCAGGCTCCCTGAAAATATACAAGTAATTTAAAAATTAGCTTGTGTAATAATTGATATAACATGCAAGAAGAAATATTTCTCCTAAATAATAACAGGTAGTATATCTGAACATTTACTTTATCCTTTATACTAAATTTTTTTTCTAATTAATATATGCAGAGATATTCAGTAATAAGTCTAAGGTCCCAAGTAGTAAAAAGAGCCAGGGTGTGGACCGTAGGCAGTCTGGCTCACATATGATGTCCACAAGGACTGGGTTAAATTTTTCAATATATTGGATGTCTTTCTGATAACAAGAACCATATTTTCTTATGAAGAAAATCCCAATGAGGGACACTTGCAGAGGTTCTTAAAAGTGTTCTTTATATGTATTTAAAATTCTTGTTTATGGGCATAAAGTCTACTATAAACAGCTATTGTTTTCTTAGCTTTATTTTTCATTGCACTCTAATGAAAATCCTGTTGCTTTTTCTACAGGTGCCCTGCATATTTACCCATATGTAAGGCTTGTGTGTGACAGTTGGATTTACACACATATAATTGAGTTTGTTTTGTCAAACTCATTAGGTAAGGAGATTATGTGCCAATCTGTCTCATTGGATCCAATCTATTTCTCTACTATTTGTGTTTGAGGAAAAGTTAACTGATTTCAACACCTAGTTAGAATAATTAGAAAACCAAGTGAAATTTCTAAAAGTCATGTGATATCGTGAATGTCTTAAAACTTGTTTAGAGGGGTGCCTGGGTGGCTTAGTCGGTTAAGCGTCCGACTTTTGCTTAGGTCATGATCTCGCGGTTCGTGGGTTCGAGCCCCGCGTTGGGCTCTGTGCTGACTGCCAGCTCAGAGCCTGGAGCCTGTTTCAGTCTGTGACTCCCTCTCTCTCTGACCCTCCCCTGCTCACGCTGTCTCTCTCTCTCTCTCCTAGAAATAAATAAAACATTAAAAAAAAAATTAAAAAAAAAAAAAACTTGTTTAGAATAGCCTATCTCTAAAACATCTGAATGACAAAAACAAAATAGCAAGCAGATCATAAAAACTGATAGGAGAGAAAGAGGTAAAAGATAGGAGGATAAACAGAAGACTGTTTAAGAGATTCACATACAGACTTGAACAGAGAAAAGATAGGCCGGGTAAATTTTTATTATTACCAAATCGATTCCACAAATAAATACTGAAAATCAAATGACTTCTCTATTCATTGTTTTCTTAAAAACACCTACTCATGGGAATAATGGAAACCAGATATTAGACACAAAAGACAAGTAAGGCATCTTTCAAAAGATCTTTTTTTGTTCCCTTTCAAACTGATTTCTCATGGAATAACGTATATACTAAAGTCATGGAGTCGACTATGTACCAGAAATTGTTCTAAGTAATTTGAATATATCATCTCTTTTTATCATTGAATTTAGAGAACAATTGATGACAAGAACAGAGGCTGATAATTTTAGTAAATTGCCCAATTGGGAATTCAACTACAAACATTACAGACAGAACTCAAGCTTGGTTTTATCTGATTTCAAACTCTAAGCTTTTCTCACTTCTCTGTGCTGTCTCTCAAAAAGTGGACTTGACAATGCCAGAATATTCCAACAAGCAGGAGATGTATATGGAGTTTATAGAACTGATCCAGAAATCAAATACCTCTGTTTCCTTCAAGAAGTAAAATGGACATTCTAGGGGCACCTGGGTGTCTCAAGTCCATGAAGTCACAGACTCTTTTGTTTACTTTGTTTTTGGCTCATGTCACAATCTCAAGGTTTGTGAGACTGAGCCCTGCATGAGGCTCCATGCCGATAGAGCAGAACATGCTTGGGAGTCCCACTCTCCTATTTCTGTGCCTCTCCCTTGATTTCTTTCTCTCTCCCAAACATAAATAAATACACTTTAGAAAAAAAAAAGAAGTAAAATGACATTCTGAAATCCTAATTAATTTTAACTCACAGTTAGGATGTTCTAAATGTCATACAACTTTGCAGAGGGAACAAGAGGAAATAGAGGATTTTAAAAAAAAAAGGAAATAATAGGCTTTTACAGCTTCTAAAACAGTAGGAACCATTTTCTTTTCAGAATCAAATAAGATTTTAAATTTACACAATGGAGAAGTTTCACTATGTTTATGTGTGTATATATGTGTATGTGTGTCTGTGTATAGATACATATCATACATTTTTTGTCTGTCAGTGTGGATTTGTTTCAGATCTATTAATGTTGCTGCAGCAAATTTGGCTATATTTCAGAAAAGAAATTGTATTAAAGTATTATTTCATAATTGCATCATTAAAAGAATAAATACTATGAGGTAAGAAAATTTACTAAATATTAAATATTTCTCTAATATCAAATATATGTTCAGGGACCACCACTCCCTAACTCCACCTCATGCCACAGCTTTTTGATTGTTTTGTTGTTTGGTTTTGCTGTTTTCTTTTTTGCTCTGTGGGCTATTTCTGATTCAAGCCCTAAAGCAGAAGTTACTGGGTTAACACTAACATTTCTCTTTTTGTAAATTCCTTCACCTCTTGAAATTTTTTTACGAGATAGACAGAGACAGAGAGAGTCCCACGAGGGGCAGAGAGAGAGGGAGAGAGGGAGAGAGGCAGGGCTCACCTGAATCAGGGCTCCTGCTTACCCAAAGGAGGGGTTAACTGACTGAGCCACCTGGCTCCTCTCTCTAGTCTTTTAAGATGTTCTCTTTGTCTTTGCTACTCTATACTTTAAGTATGATATGCCTAATTATCCATTTTTGGGCACTTACCTACTTTTGCCCATTGTTCAGTATCCATTGCTTATTTTGGAAAATTCTCATGCATTATTGCTTCAAATATTTCTTCTCTTCATTTCTCTCTCCTTCTGGTGTTCTTATTATGCATGTTACACCTTTTGGGATTGTTCCACAGTTGTTGGATATCCCATTTCATCTTTTTAGTTCTTTTTTTTCTGTTTTTGCATTTCATTTTTAGAAGTTTCAAACTCATTGATAATTTCCTTGGCTGTATCCAATCTATTGATGAGCCCATCAAAATCATACTTAATTTCTGCTACAGTGCTTTTGATTTCAAGCATCTCTTTGATCCTTTATTAGAATTTTCATCTCTCTGCTTACATTATCCATCTGTTCTTCCATATTGTCCACTTTTTCCTTTAGGGCCCTTTCTATATTAATCATAGTTGTTTGAAATTCCCTGTACGACAATCCCAACATTTCTGCCATATGTGTCTGGTTCTGATACTTGCTTTGTCTATTAAAATGGTATGTTTGGGTTTGTTTGTTTTTCTGGTCTTTGTCTTCAAATTGAGTGTTTCTGTACAAAACTTAGAGTTTTTTTGTGGAAAGCTAGACTATGTATTCAATAAAAAGAACTAAGGTAGATAGGGCTTTGTGTGAGATTAATATTTATCTGGCTACGGGGTAAAGCTGTGTTTGCTGTTTTTGTAGCTATAAGTGTCAGAGACAAAAGCTCCCTCTGGTGTCCTTGGTTTTCCCTCTTCTGTTGTTTCTGAGAGTCTCTACAGACTTCTTAAAGGAGGCTGTGAGTTGTTCAGTTTTTTCAGGTGTATTCTGCTGTTATTATACAGCACCTCCACTGATGTGGTAGTAAGTTGGAGGAGGAGAAAAAGAATTCTATAAATCCTGGGGCGCCTGGGTGGCTTAGTCGGTTAAGCGTCCGACTTTCGCTTAGGTCATGATCTCGCGGTTCGTGGGTTCGAGCCCCGCGTCGGGCTCTGTGCTGACTGCCAGCTCAGAGCCTGGAGCCTGTTTCAGTCTGTGACTCCCTCTCTCTCTGACCCTCCCCTGCTCACGCTGTCTCTCTCTCTCTCCTAGAAATAAATAAAACATTAAAAAAAAATTTAAAAGAATTCTATAAATCCTATTAGGTCCAAGTGTAGGCCTGTTTGTATATGAAGTCATCAGTGCTTCTCAGGTTTTGTTTGTTTGTTTATTCCCCCACAAGATAGAAGAACAGATATTTTCCTTATCCCACATGGAAGGCTAGAACAAGCTGGATCTGGTTCTTTCTCCTTCTCAGGTCACTCAGTCTCTGATAATGCCCCAGCAGATTAGGCTTTAGTAAAACAGTTTTTCCATGAGGGCAGATCTTATTAAGAAGAACAGGGTACTCCACCATATTTCAAAATGGGGCTACTTTTCTGGGGCGCCTTGGTGGCTCAGTCGGTAAGCATCTGACTTTAGCTCAGGTCATGATTTCATAGTTTGTGGGTTTGAGCCCTACTTCTGGCTCAGCGAGACAGCACAGAGCCTGCTTTGGATCCTCTGTCTCCCTCTCTCTCTGCCTCTGCCCCACTCACACTCTCTCTCTCAAAAATAAATAAATATATATATTTTAATAGCTACTTTTCCCTATCCTTCTGCCAGAAGCACAAGAAAATTTTTCTCCAGGTTTTACTGAGAATTTGGTAGGACTCCTAGATGTAAAACTCACAAAAATTTGAGGAATGCTCTATAAGACTGAGCATCCTCGAGTGTTTAACACCCAAACTTGTCTACCCTGAGCCTCTGGCAATTTGTCAATTATACTTTTCCTAGCCTGTCATGTTCCCATGGAGATTTCTGTTTGGGAGCTTCTGTTCCAGGAAGTTAGCATTCTTTGTATGATCCTGTCTCTCAAGTTTGGGGATAACAAATTGCCCTGTTACCATAACTCTATCGTGGATCTAAGAATTTGCTGATTTTCAATTTGTGCACCTTTTTCCTGTTGTGAAGATGGAAGTAATGACTTCCAATTTCCTTACATGTCTGACTGGAAACTAGAAGTCTGGAAGTATTTTTATTTTCAATTATGTTTGCTTGTTTAAAAATTTATATATATATTTATTTATTTATTTATTTATTTATATCACCCAATACTACAAGAATGATAGAACAAATGACCAAATCTATCATTTGCATTGTTTTTTACAAAGTGGTCAACAGGTTTCTGTTAAGTAAGTTAGTTTAATCCTGGAAGATTTTTCAGTTTATATTTGTTATATATTCCTTTGCATCTGATGAAATAAATTAAGTAAATTAAGTACAGATATTATCATTGGACCAATCTGATTCAAGAATCTTTTCAGTTAGTGATTGAAAAAATACATTAATTTTCAGATATTGTCTCAGAACAAACAGCCACTTGGTAAAGAAAACTGCCTGGAGAATATAAAGTCTGTGAATAAAAAAGCATTGAATAATGTACCATCATTGTTTCTGATAAAAGAGGGGAACTGCTTAAAGTACTAGATATGACATTAAGGTGACTTCTCACTTTTAGAGATTAGCTTAATAGAATAGAATATATGGGGGGCACCATTTCTCTTAAGTTTATAGACAGCAGCATTTTAAATACTCTCTTACAACCTCACTATATAATCTTCAACTAGCTGAATGAGGGCTGGACTAATCAATTGGATATGAAATGTTTGCCCATGACAGCTGCTGAAGGAATTCATCAGGTTCTTCTTCACAATATACTTCTGCTTCATTAATTGTAAACCTGGTTTTGATTCTGCTGCCCATGACTATCTGCAGAGGATCAATGAAATGATAAGCTTCCTTGGTCAGCTCATCAAAATGTTACAGATGCTTTTCAAGGAAATTGAAAGCCATGAATCCATCAGGCATAGGGAAATATGCTAATCTCTATTGTTTAGTGTGTCTAAGGAGAAAGAAGCAAGAAACTGAAATAGTCTATCATATCATCATGTCAGGTAAAAGATTTTTTTCTTACTATGTTTGCACTTAAAAACGACAAGACAACTAGAATCATCTATAACAGTCGTAATTCAGAAATCCATATATAAAATGAGCCAACATATTTTGATGGGACAGAATCTATCAAAAGAGTAGTGCTTATAAAACAACATCATCAACAACGATAAACCTCACTATACCTTTTATTTCATTTTAGAAAATATTTCTAGAAATGTAAGTCTTTTAATCTCACTTCCAATATATCTTACAAACATTTTAGAGATAGGTTAAATTCTTCCGTATAAGTATTAATAAATTTATATTTTAGTGAATTCTTCCAAGTTTCCAAGTTTATATTATAAGTAACTGAGTCAAAACTTGTATGCTAGTGTGACTGAAACCTCAATTCTGTTTATTTTTTTAATTTTTTAAACATTTATTGACTATTGAGAAACAAAGAGAGACAGAGCATGAGCATGGGAGGGGCAGACAGAAGGGGAGGCACAGAATTCGAAGCAGGCTCCAGGCTCTGAGCTGTCAGCACAGAGCCCAAATTGGGGCTCGAATTCACAAACTGTGAGATCATGACCTTAGCCGAAGTCAGATGCTTAACTGACTGAGCCACCCAGGTGCCCCCAACTCTGTATAAATAGATGTAAAAAAGGCATTTTTTTCTACAAAAAGATTGGATCATATACCTGAATAATATTTATGATTTTTTAATGTTTTTTTTATTTTTATTTATTTCTAGGAGAGAGAGAGACAGCGTGAGCTGGGGAGGGTCAGAGAGAGATGGAGTCACAGACTGAAACAGGCTCCAGGCTCTGAGCTGGCAGTCAGCACAGAGCCCGACACGGGGCTCGAACCCACAAACCGCGAGACCATGACCTAAGCGAAAGTCGGACGCTTAACCGACTAAGCCACCCAGGCGCCCCAATATTTATGATTTTTAATAAATTAGTCATCTTATTATATACAGGATTCTCTCCCCTCAAAATGTTTTAAACCTGAATATCTGTTCTGTGAAGCACTGTGTTAATTACCCCAATATTTAAAATTAATGTTTCATAGTTTTAATTTTATATTTGATTGGATGAAAAATATATTTCAATTATATTGTAAAACACTCTCAATTAAAAATAAGTTGTGCTGAGGCCCCTGGATGGCCCAGACTACTAAGCTTCTGACTCTTAATTTTGGCTCAGGCTATGATCTCAGAGATGGGAGACTGAGCCCCACCTCCGAGCACGCAGCCTGCTTAGGATTCTTCGCTCTCCTTTTGCCTCTGCCCCTCCCCCAAATCATGTTCTTCACTCTCTGTCTCCATAATAATAATGATAATAATGAATCGTGCTGGAAAGGTTTTCAAGTCTGATGTTAATTAAGAAATCAGAGAAGCACCTGGTTAGCTCATTCAGTTGTTACTGGTTTCAGCTCAGGTCAGGATCTCACAGCTTGTGGGACTGATCCCGGCATGGGGCTCCGAGCTGATAGCACAAAGTCTGCTTGGGGCTCTCTCTCTCTCTCTCTCTCTCTCTCTCTCTCTCTCTCTTTACTCCCCCCCCCAATCTCTTTCTGTCTCTCCAAATAAATAAATAAGTAAATAAATAAATGTTAAAAAAAAGAAATCAAAACCAAATTTTTCTTCAAGGTAATGTCATAAAAGGTATGTAGGCTCTGAAATCAACTAATATAATCCAAATGTTTAGGTTTTAAATATAACATCTAAATATTATTTTGATAGCACCTCTTTTTAAGAGCAATATGCTATAATTATTGATGTCAAAAAGATCTCTTTTGCTGTAGTAGAATTGGGGCTATGAATAAAAAAGGCTTTCCATACTTAGGAGATCAGGGAGAAGATTCCCAATTACAGTTGAGAGAGCAGAGTTTTTCAGGACAAATTATTGGAAACGGTAATTAATCTCCATCCAGTATAAGTTTTCTAAACAGACAAAAAGAGATTTTTTTTTTTTTTTTGGTGGGAAAAGAGGCCTTACCATGAAATGGGGCTGAGTGAAGACAGGAGAAGGCTCTGACATGCTAGAGATGATAGTGCAAAGGAAGACCTTTCCCCACTGTGACATATGTTTGGCTCCTGTACCTCTCTTAGTTTCTTTCTTCCAGCTCTGAGGGCCAAGGCAGAAAGGGTAGAATTGACAGGATGTATTACGCTTCCTGGATCCCTCAGTGTTGCTTCTCTGTTTGTTGCTCATGTATAATTTTATAGTCAGCATTTAATTAAAATCAGCTTAGGGTAAACAATAAGAGTTTTCCTATACCATATCACCCCAAAACTTTGTTTCTGATGTTCATTTAAATATGAAAATATCATTGCTCTGATGATATTAAACAGCTTCCATATTTTTCTAATCAATGGATAACTTATGATTTTTTCATACTAGTAAACTTAAGTGATTTGTTTTTATGATGCAAATTTCATGAAGAACTACATGCAAGACAAATTTTTTCAATAAATAGCATCAAATAGCATTCATAGTAATGAAACAGAGATACTGAGATTATGAATGGTATTCATTCATCAATACTGATTGAGTACCAAATCAGGTTTCAAGCCAAGAGATTCAGATCCTGAGTCCAGGCTATTATTTAATACATTTCATTGACACTGAGCTCCAATTTCAATCACACTTTTTCTCCCCTTTCTTTATTCCTGCCTTACCTTACCTTCTTTATTCCTGCCAGCCTCTCTCATTCATTCAGTATTTACTAAATATCTGTATCTGCTATGGTGTACTACAAAAAGTTTCACTATACTTCTCTCATCAAAGGTATATTATTGTAATTTTCTGTTATAAGCAGAGTTTTAGAAAGATAATCCTGGTAAATCAATAAATCAAGATATTGGTGGTGGTGTACGTTATTTCTGTAATTTTTCTGAAATTTAATGGTTTAAAACAAAACATATATTTTCTTGCAGAACTCCTGTGGGTAAGAGATCTGAGAATGGCTTAGATGGATGTTTCTGGCTCAGTGCTTTTCAGTAGGTTGCAGTGAAGATGTCTCCTATGGCTCCAGTCATCATTAAGCTTGACTGGTGCTAAAAGATCTTTCAAGGCAAGTCAGAGCTTATTGTGAACAAGAGGCCCCTGTTCCTTATCCTGTTGACTTTTTATAAGGCCACTAGATATTCTCACAGCATGACAGCTGCTTTCACCAAAGTAATTTAGAAGAGGACAAAGCACTGCCATTTCCACAATAATGCACTGGTAAAGCAGATCATCCTAGTTCAGTATGGAAGAGAGCTATGCAGTGGTTTGACTACCAAGAGGGTGAAATAATTGGGAATCATTGTGAGGCTTGGCTACCAATGGTAACTTCAGTTCTTTTAGTTAAGTATTAAAATATAGATAGATAAAGTCTAAACTAATGATTTAGAGAATGTAATAGAATAAAAGTAATGGCTATTACAGAAATATTTCATTGACAGAATCAGCAAAACTGAAGGATATTTTGTGTTTTTTAACTTTTTTAAAAATTTATTTTTAGAGAGAGAAAAAGAGAGAGACAGTGTGAGCAGGGGAGGGTCAGAGAGAGAAGGAGGTACAGAATGTGAAGCAGGCTCCAGGCTCTAAGCTATCTGTCACCACAGAGCCTGACACAGGGCTCGAACCCACGTACCGTGAGATCATGACCTGAGCTGAAGTCAGACATTTAACCAACTGAGCCACCTGGGTGCCCCTAGGATATTTTGGTTGGGGAGAATGTTTGTCAAGCCGTAATGGGAAGGACGATTGTGAATACTGCAAATTTTTTGGTCTGAGATCCTGAAGAAAGTACACACACACACACACACACACATACACATACACACACACACACAAAACAAACATATGTAAAAAAAAAAAAAACCTCTGCTAATATTTGACATAGAAGAAAAGTATTCTAAGCAAGTGAATAATTATAAGTTCATCATTTATTTATTCAGTAATTCAACAAATTTTTATGTATGGCATATTATGTTGAAGAAAATTGGGTTAGCCAACGGAGATAGAAAATTGAACAAAACAATAAGCATGGAATAAGATAAATCTAGTCCTTGCCTTCATGAAGCTCATATGCTAGTAAGAAAAGTAGTGATCATATCATCTATGCTGTATAATCTACTAGTTTAGGAAAAAAACCTACCCATGATCCAATATCTTCTTACAGGTACAGCCTAATTTGTTTAATTTTATACCAGAACTCTCAAAAATGCTGTCTATACTCACTTTATTCATTTTCTAACCTATAATTTTTTCACTTTGTTTTAGTCAAATTTCTATCTTCATCTATACCTGACAAAATACTCTTGTCAAGTGACCAATACCTTTCTTATTGGCAAAGACAATTGTAGTACTTCACCTCTCAGCAACAGGGACACACTTTTGAATATACTTTTATCTTACCTTCTATCATACTACAGCTTTCTTATGTTTATTCTACTTCACTGGTTGCTTCTTTTCAATCCCTTTACATGGTTCTTTCTCCTCAGCTTGACCTTCAAATGGTAAATCATTGAAGGCCTTATAATCTAGTGCTCTTTTGTTCTCTCAACAGCCTCACCCCAGTGTTTCAATATTACTTATTATTCCTAAAAACATAGTGAAAATACCTCCCTCTGATCTATATCTGTATATGTAATGTCCTACTTGTTTTGCTCACATGAATGTGTAATAATCATGTTACATGCCAATGAAATAAAAACAGATACAATAATTATAATCCCTACCTCCACCCAACCTATTTTCCCCTAGTCTTCCCCAATTCAATATATCATTATATATTAACTTCTAAGATTATACTCATTAATTGTTGTTACCATTCAAAACCCAATCTGATACATCAGAAACTGTCTAATCAATACTTCTAGAAAATATCCTAAACCTAACATTTATCTCCATCTTCTTCCTATGTTAATGAAAGCTATGTAACTAAATACTACCCACTGACTTCTCTGGATTTCTCTGTTTCCACTTTTACTCTCTTAAAAAACAATTTCACTCACCAGCTAAAAGCATTCCCATGGCTTCCAACCCTTGTTCAAATAATATTCAAACATATTACCAAGATCGAGAGATACTGTATGATTTAACCCCTGCCTTCCTGTCTAATCTCATCTCTTATCTATCTCTTCTTACTGCTTTGAGTCAGAAACACCAACCTTCCCCTGTCTTTTTACTAAGTCAAACTTTCCTCAAATTTAGATCCAAAGCACTTATTTCCCAGATATGACATGGCGTGACTTATGGTAATTCAGCTTTTATATCAAATGTCCCCTCTCCAGAAAGGGCCTCCCTAAGTCAACCCATCTAAAATATACATTTGTTTCCCCATTCACTTTCAATCATGCATCATGTTTATTTACTTCATAACATTTATCACTATGGAAACACATGTATTTTTCATTGCTATTTACTTGATTATTTTCTACACAATCTGGACTAGATGTATGGTCCATAAGGGCACTGCTTTTTCTAGTTTGTTCACAACATTTAGTTGTATCTAGCACATCGAAGAAGTTCAGTGGATGTGTACTGAATGATTGAAATGCTATTTTGCAAGTCTCCTCTTCAACATTATTATAATATTTTTAGAATATGAGGCTAGATATTTGCCTTTTGTATCTGACTTTTCAAGAAATGAAATACCAAGTATTTTAGATGCTTAATATTAGGAACAAAATAGAGTTTAACATTAGTCTAATAGATGTGTTGCTTTTAAGCATTAAGTCTAACATCACATATTTAATAATCAATAACTTGAATTTCATTAGTAAGACATAATATAAAATTTATATAACTCAGTACAAATCATCATTAATGAGTAGATTCTCAGCTTTGGAATCAGAAAGGCCTGTATTTTAAAAATAATTCTCACTTTGTCTGACTGTATGACTTTAAATTTTGCCTTAATATTTCAAATATTCAGTTTATTTTGCTATAAAGTGGAAAATAATTACAGTTGTCTAATTCATACATTTCCACTATATTTAAACAGATAATTCATATAAAGTACATGGCAATGTGGCTAACACCGTACTCAGAAAATAAATGTTATGATTATTATTAATATTTTGAAACCTCTAAAATTGAATTTCTCAACAATCATGATGAATTTCTCAACAAACTTCTCTTTTACTTATCATTTTTAGCTAGTTGATATATAGTATGTTGCAAATAAGGTTTAAGTCCTTTAGGGTAAAGTGCAGAAAAAAGTGCAGTACCCTATAGTATTTCCTTATTTATCCTTCCTTTCCACCTCCTTCCTCTCTTCCTTCCTTCGTTTTTTCCTTCCTTCCTTCCTTCCTTCCTTCCTTCCTTCCTTCCTTCCTTCCTTCCTTCTTTCCTTCCTTCCTTAACAGGAGTTCTATGGATTTTGATACCCCAGGAATATAATGTAATACAATAGAGTTGTTAGCAATAACCAAAAGATTAGGACAGAAATTCTAAAATTAAATGTGTTTGAGTTTCACTAACTAAATTGACTATGGGATCTTTTACAAAAACTGTTAGATATAAACCGGTATATGAGAAACTAAAGGCAACAACCTTAACCAAAACTTGAAGACATGGAAGAAGAGTTGTCATTCTTCAGAATGTTTTTTAAGGACAGAATGACAAATTTTTCACATCCATCATAATAAATAAATTCAAAGTCCCTAAACCTCAGAGTCCTCATTTGGAAAATGAGAGTAAAAATAGTCCCTACCTTATTCAGCTAGTTTTAAGTTTATAAAGTATAACCAAACTAAATTATTTACCACAGCACAACATAGGTTAGTCATTCATTAAATTTAACTATTTTTAATATTATTAATAGTTTAACAGTTACACCTTGAAAAATATGCCTGTTCTTAGATTACAAACTTTAGAGAAGACTGAGTTTATAGCATTTGAAGGTGTACTAAGTAAATTACAAAACTGATGTGGGAACAAAAGCAAAATAAATTGTAGTTAACAATAATATGCAAATGATAACTATATTTTTCCTCAAAAATCAAACTTTACAATAGAATTTTATTATGACTCTGGGTATGAGACAAAAGTACTATTGGAGTTTTGGTTAATTCTACACTTTGCCAGGTAGATAATTTTCCCTTTCTCTTGAAGAGAACTGGAAAAAGTCAATCAAATTGCAAATATATAATAAGTACTCTGAAGATGTATAAAATAAAAGATGGAGTATTCTAGGCAATGATAATGAATGTCATGAGTCAAGATTCATAAGCAGAAAAACACATAGTAGTTTCAGGCACATAAAAGAGAAGTAAAATGCAGACATGAAACTGCAATTTCTGCCTTTTTTTTTTTTTTTTTTTGCAAAATGTTGCCTATTGAGCTAAGCATTATGAATTTTATCTCTTATATTAAAAGTAGGAACAAATCTGGATTTAGAAAATTCTGTCCTTTAAAATTGGCCACATGTTGACTTTATGTTATGGAAAGAAGTTTCAAAACATGTATGATAAGGAAAGAGAAATTATTCTACACTGAGAATCTATCCTAAAACCAGTTAGGAAAAGCAGAAAATGTAGACACAGAAAGCCTTCTTTAACAGTGTCCTTAAACATAGTATGAAAAAGCACTTAGACTATCAAACAGCAATATTAAGTCTAATTCATAACCTGAAAAAATGAAATATGTATATATCTATATATGTTTGGCATAAGGAAGAATAAGATAATATAACAGGTGGAGAGATAAGTTGAAATATAATAAACAGATAATAAATAGATACTGCAAAAATATATGTATATTTTACATATATTTATAACTGGAGTGATTACTTTTGTATAACAAAAGTCCCACCTCACCTAGCCTTCAAATTCAAACTATTCTAGTACACACAAGCTAGATTATTAAGAAAAAAAATTATTTTTTTAGTATATCTCTGAAAATTTTAAGAATAAGAGGGCTTAAAAACCAGCACTGTTTGTATGTGATTCACAGCAAGAGAAGTGTAAAATTAATACAAATATATTGGATTACTTTAGTGATAACTGGTATGTTCAGTTTTCATTAACTAAATTATGTCAATACACTAAAATTAGAAATCAAATACATAGAAATTTATATTGATATTCTAATTTACAAAGGCTTAAGTCTCTACTAGTGTGATTTCCAAGTACCAGCCCCCTCCAGGTGCTTACTATATTGTGTCGTGTGTGCAGCAGGAACACATCTGCTTTGTTTCCGTGTTATCTGTTCATCACCCCACTTTATGCTGTTCCAGGGTCAACAGCCTTGAAGAAACTGGATTTCTACTGACTTAGGTAATTTTCTGGTTATCTATTTCTGTGTAACAAACTACTTAAAATTTAGTTGCTTTAAAAACAAACATTTTATTATGTAATCTGATTTGTGAAACACTAGAGCTTAGCTTTCCAATTTCTCTGTTCTGTGAGGTCTTCACTGGGGTCACTGTGTCATATGAAGCTTAGCGTCAATACTTGTCTAGAGAATGTAAGATCATTTGACTCTTGTGCCTGGCATCCCAGCAGGAAAATGCAAAGGCTGATATCAGTTAGAACTTTCTCCTTCTCAATGTAAGTCAGGGTCTCTCCATGTAGTCTTCAGCAGCGTAGTAAGACTACTATGGTGACTCAAGGATGCTACAGAACAGCTTAGAAGCTTCTAGTCCTCTTTAAGGCCTGAATGGGCCATAATATGATAATATGATTTTCATCACATTCTTTGGCCAGACCAGTAACAAGGTGGAGAAAATAATTTCCATTCTTGATGGGTGGAATGTCAAAAAATTTGCAGCCATTTCTGATAGGGCACAAGTGCCTACAGCTATGATAATTCATTCCAGTAGCATCCCCATGACTTTACAAGCCCAAACTTAGGAAAGCATACATTCACACATCTCATCAGAATTAAAAAATCATACAGAAAAATGCAGCATTCAAAAAAATATACTTGAACTATTTCTCTCTGGGAGGTATAATATGCAGACATGCAAAGCTTATCTTGGCAATATATGTCCTGCTAGCATGTTACCGTAGAATGTAGTTTAGTGCTTCAGAATCACAATAAATCACCACATGAATATAAATAGCTTCGGTTCAGAAAAGTGTGTGTATATGCCTGAAGGGTCAATCCAAATACTTCTAGTTTGTTTCTGTTTCTCCCCAAATTAAATATTTTGGTCCCAATGGTAAAATGAAGTTTCTACATCAGAAGATATACCATGCCTTCAATTTTTAAAGTATACTTCTGCTAATAAAAAAATAATAAAAATAAAATAAAATAAAATAGAGTTCTCCCAACTTCTAATCATCTAAATTTCCTAAAACACTAAGGTTCAAAAAACAGCCTCAGAGAGGATTATATTATGTAGAATTAATCAGAAATGTTGATGTTTTCTGATAAAAATAAATGCCACATTTTCTTTAATGAGAACTTGTAATGACCTACAAATTTTGTGCTACTTATTTAATAAAAAACACATAAGAAATACCATAAATCATGTCCCTTTCCATCATCAAAATCTTAAAAATATATTTGAGGAAAAGTACAAAAAAGAAGGAAGAAGGAAGAAAGGAAGAAAGGGATGAGGGAAGCAGGGAAGGAAAGAGGAAGACAAGTAAGGCAACATGGTGTTATACTACATAGAATTGTATTAAAATCTGTCACAAATTATATTTCAGAAAACATATCTTCATATATTATAGTAGAGAATAAAGATTTAATAAAACCTTAAGATTTGAGCTAGCTTCAAAGAATATATGTGATTTAAATATGTGTGTGTGTTGGGCATGGGGGAAGGATGGGAACAAAATTAACCCAGACTGGGAAACTTGCCTGTGCATAGACAAACATTAGCAGCATGTATATTGTGAAGAGACATGCATGATCTTGTAATAATAGATTTGTTCCAGCAAGTAATAAAATGTAAGGTTGAATCAAGAGAACACAATCACTGTGTGGGGATCCATAACATAAAACTAAGAAGAAAAGAGAAATTCAGATAGATGTTCTTGAAAACAAGAGTTATATGATAAAAATAGTATGCCAAATCTATAAGCTTGACTGAAATTTCAAAAATACTACATTGTATCTATAGTCAACAATAATTAAATATATATTGAAAGTAGATCTTATGTTAAGTATCCTTAGCACAGATAAAAGAACCATTGTTAAAAAAATAAAAATATTGAAAATAGCTTGAAAAAGGGTCTTTTTAAGAAGCTGCTATTTAATCTCAGTGTAAGATTACATGAGAAAATATTAAATCTATGGGACATTTTGAAGGAAAGATAATCAATATTTGGTAACTATAGTTGACCCTTGAACAACATGGGGGTAGAAGGCACTGACCATCCATACAGCCTAAAATCCACATATAACATTTTTTTAAGTTTATTTGTTTTGAGAGAGAGAGAGAGAGACTGAGAGAATGAGCAGGAGAGGGAAAGAGAGAGAAGGCAATAGAGGATCCAAAGTGGGCTCCAGGCTGAGAGCAGAGAGCCTCATGTAGGTCTGAACTAGAAGCCATAAGATCATGACTGAGTCAGCCAGGCACCCCAATATATAACTTTTGATTCCCCAAAACTTATCTACTGATAGCCTACTACTGTTGGCTGGAAGTCTTACTGACTTCAACTGACACATATTTTGTGGTTATATGCATTGTATACTCTATTATTACAATAAAGAAAGCACAGAAAATGTTATTTAAAAATTATAAGGAGAGGGAGGGGCCAAGATGGCAAAAGAGCGTGGAAGTTTTTTGTGTCTTCTCATCCCTGAAATGCAGCCAGATCAACACTAACCATATTGCACCTAGAAAACTGATTTGAGGATTAACACAACAATCTGCACAACTTGAACCACAGAACCCTGCAGGTATGCAGCAGGGGGAGGTGAACTGGTGGAGAGAGAAGCTGGGGAGGGCAGAAAGCTGTTTTGCTTGCAGAGGGAGGATGGAAACAGGGGGAAAGTACAGGAAATCACCCCCCCCCTCCGAAAACAGCTGGAGACAAAAGAAAGAGTATACAAGGGACTGAGCAAAAAAGGGAGAAAGGAGAGGGTTTAAATTCCACTCTGAAGCTCAATACCTGACAGTCATCTGGTGGGAAGGGTGAATCCCCAGGAGCAGAGAGCAAGACTTGAGGGCTCCAAGGCTCCAGGGGAGGCTCCCCTGCTGGGAGGACATTTGATAGAGGCTGTGTGGCCTCCCCACAGGCAAATTTCCCAGTGGACCCTGGAGAACAGCTACATCCACTGGTGCTAGAACAAGGATGTTAAGGATGAAGCCAGGTGGCTGATGTGTGTTGTGATTTTCATAATCCTGAAATGTTGCTGCTACACAATCCCGTGAACTTTTTCTGCGGTAGGCTATCCCCCAGCTGCAGTCTCTGAGCATTCACAGCTGCATGTTCTGCGAATGATCCTGAGAGAGGCCAGAACCAGCCATTGCTTGGTCAGACCCTTTCCCAGAGTCAGAACTCGTCAAAGCCACAGTTTCTCAGGAGTGAGGCTGCAGAAAACAAAGCCACATTTGAGATAAAATTCAGGAGGGAGGTGCAGCCAGGCAGCCTGATGGCTTGGTCATCGACAGTGTAAAACTGGGGAGTGGACAGCAGCCAGAGACAAAGGAAAGGTGCTTAATTGCTGGTTGGGGAAAGTTCAGAGTTCTGATACTAGAGACTAGGTAGCTGGGTGAGGCCATTTTAACCCCTCCTGTGCATGAGCATAAACACTACACAGGCGACAGCAATCCACCCCATTAAGCTAAGCAACGCCATCTAGTGGAGAACCGAGCAGTTACACTAAACCCTGCCCAACTGGGCCAACCTTACTCTTCAGGAACACCACAAGTCTCTCTACCTGCTTAGTTTATGGACTATAAAGTGATTCATATTTGACTTTTAAGGGAAACTGATGTAATTTCAATTGTATTTCAGTCTGTTTGCCGGTCCATTTATTCATTTTTAAAAACCTTTTCTTATTTATGAATACAGAAAGAAAATTTTATTTTTATTTTCCATTTTCCTTAATATTTTTAAGTGATTTTCTACTATGTCTTTTTACTTCTTTGTAATTTTTAAAAATTCTTTTAACTTTCATCATTTCTTTTTATACTATTTTAGTGAATTCATTTTTCTAATTATCAAACTTTTTCCTTTTATTCTTCTCTTTTTTTTCTTATCTTTCCCCTTTTCCTCTAATCTATCAAGCTCCTTTCAACAACGAGACCAAAACACACCTCGAATCTAGCATCCTTTATTTGATTTTTTTGTGTTGTTCTTTATTTTATTTTTTTTTTACCTTATTAATTCATTTCCTTCCTTCAAAATGAAGAAATGAAGGAATTCACTCCAAAAGAAAGAACAGGAAGAAATGACAGCCAGGGACATAACATTAAAGACAAGGAAGATGTCTTAACCAGAATTTAGAATCACAATAATAAATACTAGCTAGGGTTGAAAATAGATTAGAATCCCTTTCTGTGGAGATAAAAGAAGTAAAAGCTAGTCAGGATGAAATAAAAAATGCTATAACTGAGCTTGAATTGATCCCACAGTGTCAAGGATTGAGGAGGCAAAGAAGCAAATCAGCAACATAGAGAACAATGAAGCAGGAACAGAGTGGGTGACTAAGGCAAAAGAGCATGATTTAAGAATTAGAGAACTCAGTGACTCATTGAAAAGGAACATCATAATCAGAAGCATTCCAGAAGATGAAGAGAGAGAAAAAGCTGTAGAAGGTTTATGTGAACAAATCATAGTGGAAAACTTTACTAACCTACGGAAAGACACAGACATCCAAATCCAGGAAACACAGAGGACTCCCATTAAATTCAACAAAAACTGACCATCAACAAGATATATCATAGTCAAATTTACAAAATATTCAGGCAAGGGAAGAATCATGAAAGCAACAAGAGAAAAAAAGTCCTTAACCAACAAGAGAAGACAGATCAGGTTTGCAGCAGACCTATCCAGATAAACTTAGCAGGCCAGAAATGAGTGGCAGTGTATACTCAATGTGCTGAATTGGAAAAATAGGCAGCCAAGAATTCTTTATCCAGCAAGGCTATCATTCAAAATAGAAGGAGAGATAAAAAGTTTCCCAGACAAACAAAACTTAAAGGAGTCCACCACCACTAAACCAGCCTGGCAAGAAATTTAGGGGGGACTCTCTGAATGGAGAAAGGACAGAAAAAAAATTTTTTAAGATCAAAAGGAACAAAGACTAGAAATGAACACAGAACACCACCAGAAACTTCAACTCTACATAATGGCAATAAATTCATATCTTTCAGTAGTCACTCTAAACATCAATGGACTAAATGATCCAATCAAAAGACATAGGGTAACAGAATGGATAAGAAAACAAGATTCATTTATATGCTGTTTACAAGAGACCCACTTTAGACCTAAAGACACCTTCAGATTGAAAGTAAGGAGATGGATAAACACCTATCATGCTCATGGTCACCAAAAGAAAGTCAGGTAGCCATACTTATATTAGACAATCTAGACTTTAAAATGAAGACTGTAACAAAAGAGAAGAAGGGCATTATATCATAATTCAGGGGTCTATTCACCAAGAAGATCTAACAATTGTAAACATTTATGCTCTAAATATGAGAGCACCCAAATATGTAAATCAATTAATCACAAACATAAAGAAACTCATTGATAATAATGCCATAATAGTAGGGGACTTTACCACCCCATTTACAGCAATGGGCAGATCATCTAAACAAAAAATCAACAAGAAAACAATGGCTTTGAATGGCACACTGGACTGGATGGACTCAACAGATATATTCAGAACATTTCATCCTAAAGCAGCAGAATACACGTTCTTCTCCAGTGCACATGGAATGTTCTTCAGAACAGATCACATACTGGGACACAAATCAGTCCTCACCAAGTACAAAAAGACTGAGATCATGCTGTGCATATTTTCAGACCACAACATTATAAAACTTGAAATCAACCACAAGAAAAAATGTGGCAAGATAACAAATGCTTGGAGACTAATGACCATCCTCCTAAAGAATGAATGGGATAACCAAGAAGTTAAAGAGGAAATTAAAAAGTACATGGAAGCCCTTAAAAATAATACCATCACAGCCCCAAACCTCTGAGATGCAGTAAAGGTGGTCATTAGAGGAAAGTATATAGCAATCCAGGCTTCCTAAAGAAGGAAGAAGGATCTCCGATACAAAACCCAACCTTATACCTTAAAGAGCTGGAAAAAGAGCAGCAAATAAAACTCCAAAACACTATAAGACAGGAAATAATAAACATCAGAGCAGAAACCAATGCTATAAAAAAAGTAGAAGAGATCAATGAAACCAAAAGCTAGTTCTTTGAAAGAATTAACAAAATTGACAACCCCCTAGCCAGTTTGACCAAAAAGAAAAAGAACTCAAATAAATAAAATCAAGAATGAAAGGGGAGAGAGATCACAACCAACACTGCAGAAACACAAATAATAATAAGAGAATATTAAGAGCAATTATATTACAATAAAATGGGCAATCTGGAAGAAATGAACAAATTCCTAGAAACATATAAACTACCAAAACTCAAACAGGAAGAAATAGAAAATTTGATCAGACCCATAACCAGTAAGGAAATTGAACTAACAATCAAAAGTCTCCCAAAAAAACAAGAGTCTAGGGATGGATGGCATTACGGGGACATTTTACCAAACATTTAAAAAAGAGTTAACACCAATTCTCTTGAAGCTGTTACAAAAAATAGAAATGGAAGGAAAACTTCTAAACTCTTTCTATAAAGCTAGCATTACCTTGATTTCAAAACCAGACAAAGACCCCACTGAAAAGGAGAAGTATAGACCAATTTCCCTGGTGAACATGGATGCAAACATCCTCAACAAGATACTAGTCAAGCCGATTCAACGATACTTTAAAAGAATCATTCATTGTGACCAAGTGGGATTTATACCTGGGATGTGGGGCTGGTTCAATATCTGCAAAACAATCATTGTGATACATCACATGAATAAAAGAAAGGAGAAGAACAATATGATCCTCTAAATAAATGCAGAAAAAGCATTCGACAAAATACAGCATCCTTTCTTGATAAAAACCCTTAAGAAAGTAGCGAGAGAAGGATCATACCTAAAGATCATAAAAGCCATATATGAAAGACCCACTGCTAATATCATCCACAATGGGGAAAACTGAGAGCTTTACCCCTAAGGTCAGGAACATGACAGAGATGCCCACTCTCACTGCTGTTATGGAACAGTGTATTGGAAGACTTAGCTTCAGCAATCAGACCACACAGAGGAATAAAAGCCATCGAAGTCAACTAGGAGGAAGTCACACTTTCATTCTTCACAAATGACATGATACTCTATAGAGAAAACCTGAAAGATTCCATAAAAAACTGCGAGAACTGATCCAGAAATTCAGCAGTGTCACAGGATATAAAATCAATGCACAGAAATAAGTTGGATTCCTATACACCAATAAGGAAGCAACAGAAAGAGAAACCAAGGAATTGATCCCATTTACAATTGCACCAAAACCCATAAAATATCTAGGAATAAATCTTACCAAAGAGGTGAAAAATCTATTCACTGTAAAGTATAGAAAGCTTATGAAAGGAATTGAAGAAGACACACAAAAAAATGGAAAAATTATCCAGGCTCCTGGATAGGAAGAACTAATGCTGCTAAAATGTCAATGCTATCCAAAGCAATCTACATATGCAATACAATTGCTATCAAAATAATACCACCATTCTTCACAGAACTATGACAAGCAATCCTAAAATATGTATGGAAGCAGGAAAGACCCCAAATAGCCAAAGCAATCTTGAAAAATAAAACCTAAGCTGGAGGTACCACAATCCCAGACTTCAAGCTGTATTACAAAGCTATAATCATCAAGACAGTATGGTACTGGCACAAGAAAAGAAATTCAGATCAATGTGACAGAAGAGAGAACCCAGTAATGGACCCACAAACGTATGGCCAACTATTTTTTGATAAAGCAGGAAAAGAATATCCAATGGAATAGACAGTCTCTTCAGCAAATGGCACTGGGAAAAGTGGACAGCGACATGCAGAAAAATGAACCTGGACCATTTTCTTACACCATACACAAAAATAAACTCAAAATGGATGAAAGACCTAAACGTAAGACAGGAAGCCATCAAAATCCTAGAGTAGAAACCTCAGCCACAGCAGCTTCTTACTCAACATATCTCCGGAGGCAAGGGCAACAATAGCAGAACTGAACCATTGGGACCTCATCATAATAAAAAGCTTCTGTACACTAAAGGAAACAATCAGCAAAACTAAAAGGCAACTGATGGAATAGGAGAAGATATATGCAAATGACCTATCAGATAAAGAGTTGATACCCAAAGTCTATAAAGAACTTATCAAACTCAACACCAAAAAAAAACAAATAATCTAGTGAAGAAATGGGAAAAGGCATGAATAGACATTTCTCTGAAGAAGTCATCTAGATGGCCAACTGACACATGAAGAGATGCTCAATGTCACTTGAAATACAAGTCAAAACCACAATGAGATACCACCTTACACCTGTCAGAATGGCTAACAATAACAATTCAGGCAACAAAAGATGTTGGGAAGGGTGCAGAGAAAGAGGATCTCTTTTGCACTGCTGGTGGGAATGCAAACTGGTGCAGCCACTCCAGAAAACATTATGGAGTTTCCTCAAAAAATTAGAAATAGAACTATCCTACGACCCAGCATTTGCACTACTAGGTATCTATCCAAGGGATACAGGTGTACTGTTTCGAAGGGGCACATGCACCCCAGTATTTATAGCACTATTGACAATAGCCAAAGTATGTAAAGAACACAAATGTCCATCGATCGGATGAATGGATAAAGAAAATGTGGTATATACATATACAGTGGAGTATTACTTGAAAATCGAAAAGAATGAAATCTTGCCACTTACAATTACATGGATGGAATTAGAGGCTATTATGCTAAGTGAAATTAGTCAGAGAAAGACAAATATCATATGACTTCACTTCACAAAAACAGGGAGGGGGACAAAACATAAGAGACTCAAAAATATACAGAACAGAGGGTTGCTAGAGGGGTTGTGGGAGGAGTATGAAATAAATGGGTAAGGGGCACTAAGGAATCTACTCTTGAAATCATTGTTGCTCTATATGCTAACTTGGATATAAATTTAAAAATAAATTAATTAAAAACTAATAATAATAATTCATAAGGAAAATACATTCACAGTACCATAAAAAAAAAAAAAAAGAGAAAAATCCGTGTATAAGTAGACCCACACAGCTAAAATCCATGTTGTTCAAGGGTCAACAGTACTTTAATTTATTTTTAATGTTTATTTATTTTTGAAAGAGAGACAGATCGAGCGGGGGAGGTGCAGAGAGAGAGGGAGACACAGAATTTGAAGCAGCTCCAGGCTCTGAGTTGTCAGCACAGAGCCTGACGTAGGAATTGTATTCACAAACCGTGAGATCATGACCTGAGCAGGAGTCAGACACTTAACTGACTGAGCCACCCAGGCGCCCCAACAGTACTTTAAAATTGAGTAAAAATTGTTTTTTTCCTTACTTTCTATTACTCTTTATTTTCTTTTAAATGGACAAATACCTGCTGAAAATACTGCACTTTCCTGAAATATACAACTCCCATGAATTTTCCATTAACTATTCTAATTAATAATATTTCCTCAAAAGCATTAAATGAAATAAAAATAAATATTACATTCGTTTTATTTCTAGGATGTTAGAGTAGGTGTTTTAAAGCACCCATCATTAAGGCAATAAGTAGGAAGGGAAATAAGCATTTGAGTATGTTTAATGTGAAAATGAAAATTGAATTCTGCCAGATTTATGTTAATGCCTTCCTATTTCCATTTTTTATTAGTGCCTAATATTTTATTAAGTTGCAATGTAATTGACTTTGCTTTATTACTCTCTGAAAAAATAATTCCAAAAAGGAAATCAAATCTTTTGGTAACTTTAAATACATTTTTTTATTTTAAGTTATAGGAGAGCAGTGTATAAAACATTTATATAGGAGAACAAAAATAAACTTCGAAGGAGCCACAATGTGCTAATAGCCTCATTCTTAGGGGAAATAGTATGTGATTATTTTCTACCACTCCTGGTGATTGTGGTACTAAAATATACAGTCAAACTTATTTACCCAGTACCCCAAGGAGAGTGGTATTCTTTTGTTGCTTCTTTTTGGGGCTTAACTCTGCATGTCTGACACTAAGATGAATAACACTTGTTGGGATTTGAAAATCCTTTCACAATAGGCAGAACTTTTCTATGGATAGGCTGGGAGAACTAGCCTGGACTCATAGTAAGAAGATTTTAAAATGGTAGATTTAGAAAATAAGAAATTGAAGAAGGGATAAGGGTATGCATTAATATTATTTTTTGTTCACTCTCTTGGTTCAGTGACAACAACCAATATGCTCATTACTAAGTTCATAAATGAAGTTACAATAATAGTGTAGTAAAAAAGCATTTTCGGAAGAACTTAATAACCTATGAAACTTAATAACTTATCATTCAATTTTCACTCACTTATTTCAAAAATTAAATTACACAGAGTCCATATTAATGCCAAATCATGTACTCTTTTTCATACATTGTCAACTTGCATATCTTTATTTTGGACATGCTAGCAAATCTTAGTGATCTTTATCACCCTTCCATAATTTATAAAGTCAATTTTCCTTTCTGATTTTCAGAAAACCAAAAAAAAATTATATCTACATTTTTATCTACATTTTTTAGCAGAAAAAAGGAAAGCTCTCTTGTCTTTCTTTCCTATTTCATCAGTGCATTTTTCCCATTAGAACAAAATCATTTGTACTTCAATATTGTCTTTGCTTCTTTCAACAATGTGTTCACAGAGTGACATACCCCATCATGGCACAACTCACTATTTCCTTTCCAGGTACTAATGTGATTAGCACTATCAGTCTCGAGCATCTTTAGTGTCATTTATGAACCTTCTACATAGAAAAGATCCATTTATACTTTACGACATATTTCTACTGCAAATTGGAAAAAAATTTCCAAAGAGATCGTGAATTGCAATCAGATTAAAGTTCTTTTTAAGTAATATTTTACCATTCACATTTTCCTCCTGTGTGAACATGTCACTGGATTTACAAATATCAACCTTTACAAATCTTTTTCTAGTGATTTACCATAATCTCAATGAAATCTTGACCCCAAATATTTTAATGATATGCTAATAATTGAAACCATATTCATACAAATATAATAATACTCTAAATACAAGAGCATGACACAATGAGAATATGGATATTTCTATTCTTTGTGCAAAATAAAATATGAATAGGTCTCTGCAGATACATAGAAGTGTTATCTTGCCTTATTGAACATGCATGGAAAGATTAGTCAATTGTTTGCCACACAAAGGACTTCATCTATAGCATAGAAAAAGATGAAACTATGTGTGTTCATCTTGTCTCAAAATGAGTCATTATCTGAACACATAGGAAGGACAGGTGCATCCACAATCTCTGAAAGCAAACAGCTGCACCACAGGCAGGGTCAAGGACATGGGAATAAGCATGCACTTGGCAATGAGTATTACATTAGACACTACTTCCTCCTTTAGAAGCAGCAGAAATACAAGAAATTTGTATGATATTCATTTTAATGGAAAAAAAGTCCTTTTAAAAAAAATAGTCATTAAATTTGGAGCCTGATATTATTTTCCATCCAGGAAGAAACAAAAGAATCTATTTGTTAGCCAGAAAACCACCTAATGAGTTAGATAATATTAATAACATATGGTTATTTACTAGGAATTTCAAGAATTGGCACTGTTAATAATTTGAGATATTCCTATTAATGCTGTGGTTTAGTTTTGGGTCTGAATGTAATATAATTACTTCCAAAATTTAAGCTTTCAAAAGGAAGAAGAAATAGAAAATTGAAAAAAAGAAATAACATAAAAGCTGATGTGGAAATCCATTAAAATTACAGTCACAGTATCTCAATAATTTGTAATTTGTGGTAATTAGACATAAGATAGGCCAAATACTCTTTTGTCATTATATACGAAATAAGGCTTTAAAGAAAAAATAAAACTAAAGTTATTATTTAGGTATATTTACATATATATGTGTGTATGTTTGTATATATATTCATATATATACACTTTTTTCTCAGATGTCCCCATGTAGTAAGCTAAAAGGTACAAAGTAAAATATAAAATAAAATTGCAAAATAAAAAAGAGGCTGAAATTGTGGCATCTGAATAAAGTCAAAGGAGGTATATGATTCTATGAGACAAAGAAGTAAGGAATAATCTATAGAACTATGCCTTTTATCATCTAGAGTAATATCTTAAAACAAAAAAGACAGCTATTCAAACTTTTAATTTTTTGAAATGCAGAACAAAATTATAACTAATTTTTTAATGTTTACTTATTTTTTTAATTTTTAATGTTACTTATTTTTGAGAGCAGGGGAAGGTAGACACAGAACCCTCCAGCACAGAGCCTGACACGAGACTTCAACCCACAAACCATGAGATCATGACCTGAGATGAAGTTGGATGCTTAACTGAGCCACCCAGGCACCCAAAACTTTAACTAATTTGACACCTTACACAACCATGATTCAAAATACTTTTGGCAGATTGGCATGCTAAATAAAATGAATGACATGGTATTAGAGAAATACATATATAAGCTCTGCATTTAAATTAGAGTAGTGCTGATGAAAATCTCACTATTTAACTTTATTATTTTATTATTTTGACTAATAGTTAAAGTGAACCAAAATCTTATCCTACAGGGAGTAATACTAGTTATGTCTTCAAATATCATGTGGGGTGCCTGCATGGCTCAGTCTGTTAATCGGCTGACTCTTGATTTCAGCTCAGGTCACGATCTCATGGTTCCTCAGCCCCATGTCAGGCTCTGAGCTGACAGCCCAGAGCCTGTGTGGGATTCTCTGTCTCTCCTTCTCTCTGTCCCTCCTCCTGCTTGTGGGCACAGGCACATGTGTGCGCAATCTCTCTCTTTCTCTAAACAAACAAACAAACATTTTGGTGTATCTGGAGGACACAGTTGGTTAAGAGTCAGACTCTTAACTTAGGCTTAGGTCATGATCTCAAGGTTCATAAATTTGAGCCTCACCTCAGTCTCTGCACTGGCAGTGAGAATCCTGCTTGAAATTCTCTCTCCCTCTCTCTCTGCTCCTCCCTTGCTTTGCTCTCTCTCTCAAAAAATAAACTTTATTAAAAAATTTAAAAATAAAGGACTATCATGTAAAATAGGAATGTGTTTATCCTTTATGTCTCCTAAACACTGAAAATAAGGGCACTTGAGAGAAATGATACACAATAGGATTGAGGATCTCTACAAGTTTTTATCAAAGGAACACAATAATGAATTTAAGTAGTGAATAAACTTTCCACTTTCATCTGCATACAGTCAGATACTCCTATTTTAGAATGTATTTTCTTAACATTGTATAAGGAAATTAATTTGTATAGACACTAAATTGTACAGTTCCATGAAGGCAGAAACTACTTTGGGTTTATTTTTATTTGTTTATTTGTTTTTAATTTGTTTTTTATTCTGTTGAATCTCATGCTAGAAATAAAATCTGAAATTTGATCAATGTTGATTTTAAAAAATGAATGAATGAGATAAAAAGTAGTTTGGACTAAATCACTTTTGGACCTTGCACAGTTCTACTATATATTATATATTCTATTTATGTTTACAAAATAAATAGATGGTCTTAAAAATGTCTTCCAAATATTACCTACGAGTTCCTATCCAGTTATATTTTATACCATGAAATGGAATAGTCTGAAAAAATAAGAAACTATATGAAAAAAGATTACATAGAAAATACTATATAATAAAGACTAATTTTAGTAATTTAAGTTTTGAAAAGTATATCCTGGAAGCTGTTAAACTCGAGACAATAGTCAAATTAGCCTTTGGTGAATTGATTCACTATAGTAATTACTTTTATTTTCAATCTCTTATTAGCAGTTTGAATGTGAACAATTTCTGATATAATAATTTTTTAATGAAACAAATAAGAACTGTGACTCATTTGAAATAGGTAATTCCAAACAACAAAATAGATAGGTAAGAATTGTGTAAATTAATATGAAAGGACTAACGGTAGATAATAATTTTAGACCTTTGTTTACTGGTAGTAAGATCCACAGGAATTGGGGTGCTTGGGTAGCTCAGTCGGTTAAGTGTCCGACTTTGGCTCAGGTCAGTTTATGGGTTTGAGGCCCGCATTATGATCTCTTGCTCAGAGCCTGGAGCCTGCTTCGGATTCTGTGTCTCCTTCTCTCTCTGCCCCTCCCTCACCCATGCTCTGTCTCACTTTGTTTCTCAAAAATAAATAAATGTAAAAAAAAAAATTAAGATCCATAGGAATTTACCACATAAAAAGATTCATTATTTTATGCTTTATGAGAACCACTAATTTTCATTGCTTTTTCTCTTAAGAAATTTGAATTAAAAATACACAGTAGGATCGATAACTACAAAATCTCTTTTTTGTTATTCTTCAGTCTTTCCTTTTGCAATTGAGGGTTTATGGAGGCTGTTCTGACCCGGTTATAGTTTTCAAGCTTTCAAACTCAGTTTTTTTGGTTTAACTTTTAAATGTTTCTACCTTTTTTTAAAATTTATTTACCTAAGTCTTTTCTGACCTTCCTTCGTTTGATTAAATCTTACTGGGTACAAATAATGTACCATAAATATACCAAGCTCTAGGAATGAAAGTTAACTAAGGTGTGGTTTCTGAGTTCAGACAAGTGTGGAATACAGAAAATAAAATCAGTTTTTAATAGTAACCTTGTTATATAGCACTGAGATGTTCTAGAAATATAAAATTCAAAACCAGAAGAAAGACATCTAATTTTAAAAATCTCTCTTTTTTTTTGAAAGAGGTTTTGAGAAAGTAAGAATAAAACAGTGAAAGAGTAGAAATGATGGTTCTGGAAAATAGAATTGGAATAGGGTATTTAAGAAATAAGAGGCTCAAAAAGCAGTGATTTTTTTTTCTTTTTTTTGCATGACTATTTGTAGGTATGAGAGGTATGAAATGAGGCTGAAAGTAGGAGAGGGGATTAGAGGGGAATGAAGTATTTCAACTCTGGGATGTGACCTCAATTCTGAAGAATATGAAGAGTTAATAAAGATCTAAACAACAACAACAAAATATGCCCAAGTTTTTAAAGAAAGAAAAATATGACTAAACACTTAAAATATATTATATAAATACAAACAGAAGAAAGATCAAAGTCCTAGAGATTAGGTAAGAAGCTGTTAGAGTAACCTAGAGACAGAGAGAAAGAGGGGAAAGGGGGTAGGGATGATCTGAGTCAGAAAGAGAACAGACAGAAGAAATTGGAAAACATTTAGTTTGTGATATCAACAAAAGACAAACATAAACTCGGTGTGACAGTAGGTATAACAAAAGGAAATTCAAATACATTGCTCTGCACATGAGCAACTTAGTAGAGAATGATGTTATTCAGTAAGAGAGCATGTTAGCTGTCAAGCTAAGAATAGAAGGCTAGATATTTTGTGTTCAATATGAGATTGTTAAACTGGTGGCAAGTGATATCTAGTGAACAATTGGCTATAATTTTCTCAAAATCTGAAGAGAAATTTGGCATGCCTATAAAATGTGATTACCATTAGGACATAATTGTTGGTGGAAATCATGAACATGGATGAGTTAAACTATGGAGGAAAATTTTCAACAGGGGGGAGGGAAAGAGAAAACCAAAGTGAGTATCATAAGAATGGCATGCAATGTGTAGCAACATGGATGGACCTTGAGGGTGTTATGCTGAGCGAAATAAGTCAGGCAGAGAAGGACAAATACCATATGTTTGCACGTATAGGAGGATTAGGAGGAACTTGATGGAGGACCAAGGGGGAGAAGAAGGGCGGAAATGGTGGGGGAAAGGGAGAGAGGCAAACCATGAGAGACTCTTGAATGCTGACAAAAACTGAGGACTGATGGATGTGGGGGGGAGGGGGGGATGGGCATGAAGGAGGGCACTTTGGGGATGAGCACTGAGTGTTATGTAGAAACTAATTTGACAATAAACTATTTGTAAAAAAAAAAAAAAAAAAAAAAAAAAAATAAGAATGGCATGCAAAGGCAACATAGAGAAGTGAAAACTAAGCTAGTAAAAGTAAAAATGAAAAAAAAAAAAAAAACTGGGGTGCCTGAGTGGCTCAGTCAGTAAGCATCCGACTCTTGGTTTCAGCTCAGGTCATGATCTCACAGTTTTGTGGGTTCAAGCCCACAAAAGAATCCCTGCTTAGGATTCTTTTTTTTTTTGCCCTCTCTCTGCCCCTCCCCCACTCAGTCTGTCTCTCTCAAAATAAATACATACACTTAAATAAAGAATAATTGAAAAAATCTATCTATATGCAATAGTATGTATAATATCCATAATAGAGACAGAGTGAAATTATATTGTGCTTAGCAGAAATCAATGATTAGTGATAGTAGTAAGTCACTGAGAAATAGGAAAATCATGACTCCTTCGCATACAGAGTTATGTTTTCAACAAACTACACTAACAAAAACGAGAAAAACAGAAGTGTGGGTGTAGAATATTTGATCTGAGAAAGAAAACAGAGGGAATTCCCGGAAAATGGTCTCAACTTGTTAGAGGGTAAGGGTGTGGGAAAGAGAGAATGAGACAGAGAGTATATGAAGAAACAAAGGAGACTGTTCAAAGTATGCTTGATGTGATTTGAAAAACTGGCTGAATGAAAAATTGCAGAAAACCCCTAAGAAGGATTGGGAAGTAGTAGTGAATGACAACTGAAACTGGAAATAACTGTTGCTGCTTTTTTTTTTTTTTAATTTTTAATGTTTACTTAATTTTGAGAAAGAGAGAGAGAGAGAGAGACGGCACAAGTGAGTGAGTAGCAGAGACAGAGGGAGACACAGGATCCAAAACAGGCTCCATGCTCTGAGCTGTCAGCACAAAACCTGACTGACGTGGGGTTTGAACTTTCAAACCGTGAGATCATGACCTAAGCCAAAGTTGGCCACTTAACCTACTGAGCCACCCAGGTGCCCCTGTTGCTGCTTATTTAAACACTTGTGTGTTTTTGCAGTGGCTGGCTAGCTCAGTCAGTAGAGCACTTGACTCTTGATCTCAGGGTCATGAGTTGAAGACCCACATTGGGTGTAGAGATCATTTAATAAAAATAAAAATTTAAAAATAAATAACTAAATAAATGTTTGTGTATTTTCCTTAATTAGGGATCAAGTGCTGGGGCAGAAACTTGGCAGAAAGCAGAAAGCTGAACTTACACAGTGGGTGGTTTTAGGCTGGGAACATGGCAAGTGTAGGCTATGGAGACAGATTAATGGTGAGAGTGATCATAGATGTGTTAGGAAAGACAAAATCAAGAATGGATTGATTCACTGGTAAAAAGAGAAAAACACTCATAGTAGTAAAGAACAACTTTATGATGACTAAAAAATCAGTAGTAAATAACAACTTTATGATGACTAAAATATATTCAGGATTTTTAAAGAGGATCAATTTAAAACTAGTATATTTTCTATATTGCATTGGTCAGCATGTACATCAAATTTTCTTCAAAATATCTCTGGCACTTATCAATTCTTTACTGTTTGTACTCTAATTGTTTTTATTCAATACTCTTAAAATTATCATGGTTTTCAGAGGACTGTAATGACCCCAGAGCCTTTCTTATAACACTGAGTCCACTTCCTACTCTTACAGTGATAAATACAAGGTTGGCATGTGTGATAAATTCCTGGGAAGCCAATGATCTTATCAAAACAGATTCTTATGTGAGCACTATGACCATAACTTTTACTATTACCATAACTTTTTCTAAACTTAATGGAAGATTTGAGCCACCTTTCCTTCCATGTTAACACCTCCACCTGCATACTGTACTCACATTTTATTGGTCTCTCAGGACCTTCTTCCATTTTATGTTGATAACATCATCACAAAAGTCTTTTACACTTTAATGTGCTGCATCTACTGTATATGCTTACAGGTGCTTTTTTCTTCTAAAAATACACTCCAAATCCAATTGCAATAGGCCAAATGGTTTCATCTGCAGTTATGAGTTCCCAGTATATTTTATATTATGCACCAGAGTGTTTCAATGTGCTTCATAGCAAGTTTTTAATCTTTCCTGGTTCAGCTCACTCTGTAGTAACCAACAGATATTTAAGTGTAGTGTTACAATCTATTTTCCACACAAATACAAGTAAGTGAAGTGCACTTGAGTAAATACACTTTCTAAAGGACTAGCTGACTCCTTATTAACCAGCTTTCTTTGTGAGGTCACTATAAATTGAGGCTCTTATGACATACATAAGTGCTTTATAAGTTGGAATTGATGACTGGGACATGTTTTTATTTCTCAGTTACCCCATTGTAAATTCTTATCTAGCCTTAAAACATGTTCCTGCAATCCTAAACATCAGTTCAGTGATGAAAAAGGATATTAACTATGGTTACCGTTAAATAATTTTATAATAGGTTATTAAAGTTTCTTGAAACCATTTTAGGGAAAAATTACTTTGCTAATACATATACATTTTAATATGACAAGCCTTGCTGACCTATAAAAAACAACCAAATTTTGTGTTGGGCAAGAATTAGAGTCTGGAAATAAGCATGATGGGACGTCAAAATCTCTGGATTGAATCTTTTCCCAGTTGATGTAACTAATTTTGTGGCATTGAGAGAACTCTTCCATTCTATAGTTCTCTGTTTCTCTAATTGAAGCATTATTTTTAAAATGTAGATTTTAACATAACTCCTATTCTCAGCTTCTATCATGCCAATACGTTTCCATCTTTCAAACTGGAAATGTGTTTAGATTATAAAGAGCAATGGCAGATTTCAGTTAGAAATTAGTTTCTGATTTTGATTACAAAACATAGCTACCATTTCTGGTTCTAGAGGATCAGAAGGAAAATTTGACCTTCAATAGTCTCTGTTTAGTCTGCATTCAAAATTGTGTAGTCTAGGTTGAATAAAAATGGACCTTCTGAAAAATACTCATTCATAGGAGCTCCACAAGAATTGGAATCTATAAAAAATAATAACTAATGTCAAATATGGGTTACTCAACACACATACTACCCAAAGCTTGAAAAACAATAATAAAAAATATAGGTCAAGTGACAATTCATAGATATATATGTCTAGACTTCTGCAAATGTTACATGTTTCCAAGGGATATTGTCAATAATGTCTAAATATTTCAAAAATCCATGTCTGTAAAATAAATATCCCTATTTTCTAGGAACTATGCAAATTTATTGTTTCCTCTCCATGCTCTCAGTCTATTATTTTTCCTAGTACCAGCACACCAAATTTTGCTTTGCAAGACTATGAAATTAATTTTTCACTTTTTGAAATATTGTGAGTAAACATGAACCTCCTTCACATTAGCAAGGAAACAATTAAGGCAGCAATGAAAACTGATGCTTATGACCTGAGCCAAATCATTAAAATTACCACAGCCAGAGAATAAATACTGCCATTTATGATTTGAGTTTAATTACTTACTGTATTATAATACAGTATGCTAGAGAAAAGAAAACATTGAGGATATTGTAAGAGAAAATACATTTATAGTACTTACTGGACCACATTTATTGAAAAAACATTACATATTGTGGACCCAGGCAGTTCAATCAAATCTATGTTGTTCAAAGGTCAATGGTATAGGCACCAAGTAATTATCCTATAAATGCACCTGTTGGACAGGAAGCTAGGTGTGACTGACAGAAAGATAGACCTTAGATGTCCTGACTGAGAGCCCCAACCAAGAACCGCTCGGGGGTCACCCCAGTCCACCATCTAGCAGCCAGTCTGTGATTACAATATCCAGGCAGGTTGCAGCAGAGGAAGAGTTAAGTTTGTTTTGTTTGTTACACTGGTGCAGAAAGCAGCCACTTGTCTTATTTGACCTATGTCTCTAGAATAGAAAAAATATCGCAGGGTCTTACCCCATGTAGGTATCTTGAACATATCTTGGGAAAAGACATGCATAGTTGGTTAATTATGATATAAACCAAAAAATTACTATAAGCTCACACTCTGCCAGTTCTGTGGCCTTCATCTCTCTTGACTGCCCTGCTCCTTCCTTGGAGTGTGCTTTAATAAAACTTTGTCAGGCATTACTTTCGTTTCACTGCCCTGTAATTCTTTACTGTTGCTGTGAAAAGTACTGAGGCTTCTTTCCTTTTCCATGTCACTCTCAATAACATACCTATGTCCCGACAGTAACATGTAGAATGATTTTAAAAGATGCTTGATTAAAATGAAAGGTTCCTTATATTCCTATTGTTATAAAATAGCAGCAGTTACAAGAATCAGATATATTCCATGATTAAGGGAGGATTGGAGGGGAGCCTGGGTGGCTCAGTCCAATGGGCCTGCAACTCTTGGTTTTGGATCAGGTCATGCTCTCCCAGCTTGATGTTTCAAGCCCCACGTAAGGCCCCATGCTGGCAGCCTGAAGCCTGCTTGGGATTTTCAATCTCTCTCTCTCTCTCTCTTTTTCTTTCTGCCCCTCCCCCACTTGTGCTGTCTCTGTCTCAAAACAAATAAATAAACTTTAATAAAAGCTTTAAAAAAGAGGGGGGATAAGGAGAACTGGTGATGTGGCTGGATACATTCAAACTAAGAAAAAATTCACAGGGAATTTCAAAGTCAGGAAAATCTTACTAGAAACACTCTAGTTATAACCGCTCTCAGTGTTTATAATGCAAACACACACAGAGACGGTCTACAACCGTTCATATATTTTCTTTAAATATACAAAACTTTTATTTTCTTGCCTTCAACCTCCTTTACCACACAAAAAAATGCCAAATGATTTCCTACTGCAGAGCTTTTGCATGTGTTTCCCTCTGTCCAGAATTCACCCGAATCCCCTCATTTCCTACAGGACTAGCTTGCTGCCATTGTTAATGATTCAAATTAAATATCATCTCCACTAGTCTAGATGCTTGCCCTTATTATTCACTGTTTCAGCACTATATGTCTTTTCTTCATAATATTTATGAAATATATCATCCTGTGTTTGTCTCTTACCTATAATCAAATCATTTATTTATTTAACTGTTTATTTTGTGTTCCTCCATACTAGGATATAGACTCTATCAGAGTTCTGGCCAATAATGATATAGGCAGTATTTAGTACAGAATCCAGTTATCTAGTAGGCTGCCGTTAAGCATTAATTGAATAAACAAAAAAGTGAATCTGATAATATATACCATGTTCTCTTATTCATCACAGATGTAAATTTCTTTTTAGATCTAGGCAGAACAATAATTTGAATCATTGTAACATATTTTCCTCATAAAACCCCCAGTTCTTTTGGAGAATAGTTTGCCATTTGCTTCTATAGAACTACTCACAAAGGAATATTTGAAAACAAAATATCCCCATCAAACTTCTGTTTGTATCTTGCCTTTGTTCGGTTCTGTGCCATTTGTCTTCAGGCCTCCATTAGAGAACTGAGAAGAGATGAAAATGAAGTATATTACACAATGGCATGAACAAATTTACCTTTAAAAATCATATGTCTATTCAACTTTATAAAAATTAGGTCATGAAGATTTTTCTTGTTGAAGTCCACAAGAATGATAAAGAAATATATGATGTTACTGATTTTTCTCAGGTTTTCTTTACTTCATGCTGAATTTTAATTACTTAATTTCTGCAATTGGAAAATATATTCAATTTTAGGTAATTAAAAGATCAACAAATTTGATGTGTAACTTTTCATTTATGTTACTGGTGAAATAATAAAATTCACATCATTGCCTATCAACATTACAAATTAAATTATTTTAGATAGAAAATCTCAATAGCAAAATAACTCAGGAAATACTTTTAATGTTATAGAATAACTGTCACTCTGAAGACTAACAAGGCTTTGTTACAGAATATATTCAAAATTGCCACTGTTCATGGTTCAAATTAAATATCATCTCCACCTGTCTAGACACTTGCCCTTATTATTCACTGTTTCAGCATAGTATTTCTTTTGTAATTTAGCTACTGTTTCTAGTGCTGCTATAAACACTGGGATGCATGTGCCCCTTTGATTCAGTATTTTTGTATCCTTTGTATAAACAACTAGTAATGCAATTGCTGAATCATGGGGTAGTTCTGTTTTTAACTTTTTTGAGGAACCTTCATACCGTTTTCCAGAATGGATGCACCAGTTTGAATTCCCATCAATAGTATAAGAGGGTTCCCCTTTTTCTGCATTCTGTTCAATACCTGTAGTTTCCTATTTTGTCAAACTTAGTCATTCTGACAGGTGTAAGGGGCATCTCATTGTGGTTTTGATTTGTATTTCTCTGATGATGAGTGATGTTGAACATCTTTTAATGTGTCTGTTAGCCATTTGAATGTCTTCTTGGAAAAATTTCTTCGTGTCTTCTGCCCATTTCTTAACTGGATTCTTTATTTTGGGGGTTTAGAGTTTAATATAAATTTGGGTTAATAGTCTTTTATCTGAAATAGCATTTGCAAACATCTTCTACCATTCTGTGGACTGGCTTTTAGTTTCTTGTTGTTGTTGTTTATTGTTTCCTTCACTGTGCAGTAGCTTTTAATCTTGATCAGGTACCAATAGTTCATTTTTGCTTTTGTTTCCCTTGCCTCGGGAGTTATATCTAGCAAGAATATGCTATGGCTGAGTTGAAAATGGCGTTGCCTGTGTTCTCCTCTAGGATTTTGATGACTTCCTGTCTCACAGTTAGGTCTTTCATCCATTTTGAATTTTGAATTTTTGTGTGTGTGTATGGTATAAGAAAGTGGTCCAGTTTCATTTTCAGCATGCCGCTGTCCCGACACCATTTGTTGAAGAGACTTTGTTTTTTCCATTGAATATTCTTTCCTGCTTTGTCAGAGATTAGTTGGCCGTATACATGTCGATCCACTTCTGGGTTCTCTATTCTGTTCCATTGATCTATGACTCTGTTTTTGTGCCAGTACCATACATACTGTCCTGATGATTAGAGCTTTGTAATGCAGCTTGAAGTCTGGAATTGTGATGCCTCCCTCTTTGCCTTTCTTTTTCAACATGATTTTGGCTATTCGGGGTCTTTCTGGTTCCGTACAAATTTTAGGATTGCTTCTTCTAGTTCTGTGAAAAATGTTGGAGGTACTTTGATAAGCATTGCAGTGCCAAATATTGCTTTGGGTAGCATAGGCACATTAATAATATTTGTTCTTCCAACCCATCAGCATGGAATGTTTCTCCATTATTTGTGTCTTCTTTAATTTCTTTCAAAAGCTTTCTATTGTTTTCAGCATACAGATCTTTTACCTCTTTGATTAGGCTTATTTCTAGTTATATTATGGCTTTTTTTTTTCTTTCTTCCAATTGTAAAGGGAATCAATTCCTGGATTTCTCTTTGTGCCGCTTTATTATCAGGGTATAGAAATGCAACCAAATTTTTCAACGATGAGTGAACGTTTGACTTCTTCCTTGCCAATTTGGATACCTTTTATTTCTTTTTTGTTGTCTGATGCTGAGATTAGGACTTCCAGTACTTTGTTGAACAACAGTGGTGAGAGTAGATATCCCTGTTGTGTTCCTGACTTTAGGGGAAAGGCTCTCAGTTTTTCCCTATTGAGGATGATATTAGCTGTGGGTCTTTTGTATATGGCACTTATGACATTGAGATATGTTCCCTCTGCCATTACTTTCTTAATAGTTCTTAATCGAGAAAGAATACTACATTTTGTCAAATGCTTTCTCTGCATCTATTGAGATGATCATCTGGTTGTTATCCTTTTTTTTTTTTTTAATTAATGTGGTGCATTACATTGATTGATTTGCAGATATTGAACCACCTCTGCAGCACAGGAATAAATCCCATTTGATAGTAGTACCAGGAATAAATCTCACTTGACCATAGTAAATAATTCTTTTAGTGTACTCTTAGATTCTACTTGATAATATCTTACTGAGAATTTTTGCATCCATGTTCATGAGGGTTATTGGCATATAATTCTTCTTTTTAGTGGAGTTTTTGATGGGTTTTGGGAAAAAGGTAATGCTAGCCTCATAGAATGAGTTTGGCAGTTTTCTTTTCATTTCTATTTTTTGGAAGAGTTGCAGAAAAACAGGTATTAATTCTTCTTTAAATGTTTGGTACGCTTCCCTTGGGAAGCCATCTGGTTCTGGACTCTTGTTTGTTGGGAGTTTTTTTTTTTATTAATGATTCAATTTCTTTGCTGGTTACGGTCTGTTCAAATTTTTTTATTTCTTCCTGTCTCAATTTTGGTAGTTTACATGTTTCTAGGAATTTATTCAATTATTGTACATTGCTCAATTTTTTTGTCATATAATTTTTTAAAATATTCTCTTATAAGTGTTTGTACTCCTCCTGTGTTGGTTGTGATCCTTCCTTTTGCATTTGTGATTTTATTTATTTCAGTCCTTTCTCTTTTCTTTTTGATATGTCTGGCTAGGGAGTTATCACTTTTTTTTAAATTCTTTAAAAAATTAGCACCTAACTTCATTGATCTATTCTACTGTTTTGGTTTTTTTTTTTTTATTATTATTCTATATAATTTATTTCTATTCTAATCTTTATTATTTCCCTTATTCCACTGTTTTGGGGCTCTATTTGCTGTTCTTTTTACCAGCTCCTTTGGGTGTAAAGTTAGGTTGTATATTTGAGACTTCTGCCATCCTGAAGAATGCCTGGATTGCTATACACTTATTATGACTACCTTACTGCATCCCAAAGATTTTGGACTTTCATGTTTTAATTTTCATTTGTTTTCATGTATTTTTTTATTAATTCTTTCATTTCCTGGCTAACCCATTCATTCTTTAGTAGGATGTTCTTTAATCTCCATGTATTGGTAGTTTTTCCAATTTTTTTCTTGTGGTTGACTTCAAGTTTCATCGCATTGTGGTCTGAAAATATTCATGGTATGATCTCAAACTTTTTGTACTGTTTAGACCTGATTTGTGCCCAGTATGTGATCTATTCTGGAGAATGTTTTATGTGCACTTGAAAAGAATGTGCATTCTACTACTTTAGGGTAAAACACTCTGAATATTAACAGATGTTAAGACCCTCTGGTCCAGCATATCATTAAAGCCATTGTTTCCTTGTTGATATTCTACTTAGATGATCTGTTCATTGTTGTAAGAGAGGTGTTAAAATTCCTTACTATGGTTGTGTTATTATCAATGATTGTCTTTAAGTTTGTTATTAATTGATTTATATATTTGTTATTTAAGTTGGGGGCATAAATATTTACAATTGGAACTTCTTGTTCTAAAGTCCCCTTTGTTATAATATAGTGCCCTTCTTCATCTCTTATTACAGTCTTTGGTTTAAATTTGTCTGGTTTGTCTGATTTAAGTATTGCCACTCCATCTTTCTTTTAATGCCTTTTAGCATGATAAATAGTTCTCCACCTCCTGACTTTCAATCTGGATGTGTTTTTGCATCTAAAATGAGTTTCTTGTAAGCAACATAGCAATGGGACCTGTTTTAAATCCATTCTGACACTGTATGTCTTTTGATTGGAGCATTTAGTCCATTGACCTTCAGAGTAATTATTGACTGATATGAATTTAGTGCCATTGTATTACCTGTAAAGTCACTGTTTCTGTAGATTATCTCTGTTCTTTACAGTGTTTGTTGCTTTTAGTCTCTTTTTCCTGCTCAGTAGGTCACCTTTAATATTTCGTGCAGAATTGGCTTAATGTTCAAAAACTCCTTTAGTTTTTCTTTGTCTAGGAAACTTATCTTTCCTATTTTGAATGGTAGCTGTGCTGGATGAAGTATAATTGGCTGCATATTTTTTTTCCTGTTTATCATGTTGAATATATCATGTTATTCCTTTCTGGAGTGCCACGTTTTTGCAGACAGGTATGCTGCTAACCTTAGATGTCTACCCTTGTAGGTTAAGAACCTTTTGTCTTTAGCTACTTTCAGAATCCTCTTTTTCTTTGTATTTTGCAAGTTTCACTATGATATGTCTAGGTGCTGACCTGTTTTTGTTTTTGTTTTTGAGGGGAGTGCTCTGTGCCTCCTAGACTTGAATGCCTGTTTCCTTCCCCAGATTAGGGAGGTTCTCAGCCATAATTTGTTGAAATAAACTGTCTGCCCCTTTTCCCTCCTCTACTGTTACAGGTATTATTGCACTTTATGGAATCACTGATTTCCCTAAGTCTGTATTTATCATCTAATCTTTTTCTTTATCTCTTCTTTTCAGTTTCTTTATTTTACATAATCTTATCTTCTATATCACCTATTCATTCCTTTGCTTCTTCCATCCTCATTGCAATTATACCAGTTTTGCATCTCAGTTGTAGCATTTTTTATTTCAACCTGACTAGTTTTTCGGTCTTTTATCTCTGCAACAAGAGTTTCTCTGGTGTCCTCTATGCTTCCTCCACCCCCGCCCCCCCACCAAGTGTAACCAGTACTTTTATGACTAGTGTTCTAAATTCTTGATCAGATATATTGCTTCTATCTGTGAGCACATCCCTGGCTGTAATTTCTTCTTAATCTTTCTTTCTTATGGGGAGTATGTCTCTGTATTGTCATTTTTCTAGGGTTTCTGAGTTTTGCTTATGAAAGCTTATGTTTCCTGCTCCTGAGAGTAACGCTATTTTAAGAAGGAGTCATACACTGTCTAGGGCCTGGCACTTCAGGAAGTGTTTCTGGTATAGGCTACATGCATTCCACCGTTGTGTTTGGTCTGCCTTTCCCACAAATCAGTCCTCTATAGAGCTCCTCTTTGCTTGCAGTAAGGAGTGTTTGGACCTCTAATTAGGTGTGCTTTCATTTGGTTGTTAAAATAAGCCTGATTAAAAATAATAATAATAAATTTAAAAAAAAAAAAGCCTGGCCCAGCAAAAAGGAGAAAAGGAAAAGAAAAAACACAAGCAAAGAGACAAAACAAAAAAACTATAAGCTTGATTTTGAAGACAAAGAAAGGAAAAAGAGGCCTCATCCAAAAAAAGATTAAAGCTAACAAACAATTGAACATAATGCCTGATTCCAAAAAGAGAAAGAAACCAAGAAAAAAGAAAGAAAGAAAGAAAGAAAGAAAGAAAGAAAGAAAGAAAGAAAGAGAGAGAGAGAGAGAGGAGAGGAAGGAAGGAAGGAAGGGAAGGAGGGAGGGAGGAAGGAAGGGAGGGAGGGAGGGAGGGAGGAAGGAAGGGAGGGAGGGAGGGAGGGAGGAAGGGAGGAAGGAAGGGAGGGAGGGAGAAAAAGGGAAAGAGATTAAAAAAAAAAAAAAAAAAAGATCTGGCTCTGTTTCCACCAGAACTAAAGCTGATGCTTTGGAGCACTCTGTGACTTGCTGCGTGGGAGGGGGGCAAGGGAGGAGGGAGTGTGGGTCCTCCGGGAGAGAGGCTTGCTATGCTGGCTCACTGTCAAACCTGCCGTAGGAAAGATGCCCCTGCAGGGCACAATGTGGTGAGGTTTGGTATAAGCGGCGCCAGCCTCCACTGGGGGCACCTCTATGCTGACTGAAGATCTACAGTATTGGTGGGTGGTACAGGGTGGCGGGAAGATGGTGTCACCCGGGTCTCTCATCCCCCAGGAAGGGGAGGTCATGCCCACCAAGGCTGTTCAGGAGGCCCTCACGGAAGAGTGAACAATCTCCCCTCCTGTGTCCCAGGTCCCTGGGAACCCTTCCCTCAAACCGCATGCCTGCGCCGACGACACACCAGGAGCCACAGCTATCCTGTGTTTTACCTCTGCTGCGCGACTGGCATTCAAAACTACGAATTTTAACTGACCTTGCAAGGTACAGACCGCTCCCCTCCTCCGGAAGGTCGCCTTGCCGCACAGTGCCTGGCGCGGTTCTGTCCCAGAAACGCAGCTGCGTATCTGCGCAGGGCTGTGGAGTTTACGCTGAAGCAGAGAAACAGCTGCGACCAGGTTACCTGCCCTCTGCAGGAGCCTGTCCCCTGCTGTTGAAATAGCTCCTCATCCCAAAACACTCCAAGAAGGGAACTTCCTCTCACACGAGGCATCCCCGCCCCACCCGGTCCGCTCCCCGGGCTCCGCCCTCCTTCTCCCAGCAGCCCCCCTGCCCGCCTCGCTCGACTCGGTGCGACGGCGCAGACCTCGAAAACCGCGGAGTTGGAGCTCTACTGGTGGCAAAAAAAACTGCTATAGTAAGTTCCTCTCGGTTTCCCAGTCAGTGGTTTTAGGGGAGTTTTTTTCTTGTGTGAACCCAATTGGACTCCTCTCTGTCTCTCTCCCTCTCTCAGCCTTTCTCCTTTCCCTCCACAGCACCGCGGCTTTTCTCTCACCCGCTTCCTGTCTCCACATCTCCTACCTGCCACGTTCTTTCCCTCTAATTATGCAGATTATTCTCTTCATCCTCAAATCGATTTCGTAGGCGTCCAAAAAGATTTGATGTTGTTATAAATGTGTTCAATTGATCAGGCAAACCCAGGGTCTCCCGAACCTTGCCGTCTTAACTCCTTCTGTGCACTACCTTCAAGAGATATCAGGCATTGCCTATTTTTGCTATTATTGTTTGTGTGTTTTTATTTGTTAAAGCTTATGCAGTCTTTTCTTTGCCCATGTTATTTGAACATCTGTTGCCTAAGTTTAGGAAAAGGGATTTCAACATTTTATAAACATGTTATATTTTTATAACATGTTTATATTAAACACATTTAATATAATCGGCTCATATTATTTGAGTTCTTAATATTTGTACCTAATATTTCCTTTATTATTTTCTGTTTTTATTAATTCTGATAATTGGCTCTACTTGGATTTATATTTTGTATCTAGTAATTTTTGCTCGTGGTTCAGGAAAATTTTCTCAATGTTACCCTATGATACTTTAAAATTTGCTAAGCCCTATCGAAGGAAGAACCACATTTATCAACCAGAATAGATTATTGGATACATTTCTTTATATATATTTACCCCCACAGTATCCAGGCAAAACACTGGTTTGCACAGTTATTTAGAACAGCTTCTGTTTTCTTCATCCCCATCAGTATGGTTATGTGACTCAGTTATAGTTTAGTTATTTTGTCACACTTCATCTATCTTACCATCCTGATTTTTAAATATTTATAGATATATATTAAAAAATCACTGTTTCTGGTGGATGGTTCTATGGGTGTTGATAAAGTCGAAGAGTTGTATATTCACCACTGCACTTTTGGGCAAAACAGGTCCATCATTCCAAATATAATGTCTTCATATCAACCTCTCCTTCTCAAATCCCAATGCATACCACAAATTGATTTTACATCCTTCTAGTTTTGCCTTTTCTAGAATGTTATATGTTAATAGAATCATACAATATGTAGTATTTGATATCTAACTTCATTCATTTAGCTGAATACAAAAGAATATTTTCAAATTCTGTGATCTTTCAAGGGCTTTATACTGCCAATACTACACTTGACCTAAATCAATTCATCAACTCTTTTGGTTGAATTATTTTTACAGATGTCTTGTATATCTTCCCTAGATAAATGTGTGATCTCACCTCCTCTCTCCCAGCAAGTACCTGTCTTTCCTTAGATTTTTGGTCAGTTCTCTGTTCTGCATCCTCAGCTCTCTAATTGGTTTGAAAAAAATCATGAATCTGAAAGTTAGTCTCTCTCTCTTACTTTATAAGGATGAGACAACCTTTTAGTTATCTATATCACAGAGCAGAAGCCAGGTATCTTAATAAAATATTTCTGGGGTGCCTGGTGGCTAAGTCAATTAAGTATCTGGCTTCAACTCAGGTCATACTTTGGTGTTCGTTTGTTTGAGCCCTGCATCAGGCTCTGTACCTACAGTTCAGAGCCTGGAGCCTGCTTTGGATTCTGTGTCTCCCTCTCTTTCTTCCCCTCCCCCACTTGCATTCTTTCTCTCTCAAAAATAAATAAACATTAAAATTTTTTAAAATAAAAAATTTCTGATTTCCATACTTTTGTGCAATCTGGCTTTAAGGATATGCTGTCTTCTCTAATCTAAAAATTTTGATAGGAATTTTAAAGGTTTGATTATGTTTTCAAAATTTCTCTTTTTTCCACTATCTGTTCTATTTGTTCATCTTACACCTTTTATCTTGTTTTATTTTTCATTACAGTAATTATTGAATTTCCATTTCTATTGATGAATTGAGGTCAGGATGATTAATGAAAAGGATTGTATTTGTACTTCTGGTCTATTTCCCCAATAGTCTTCTCCTTGGAAGGTTAGACCTACACTGAAGCCCCTCTTACATATTTCAGATAAGCTTTTACTTAAGCACATAAATGGAAAGCTTGCAATAGGCCATCACCTCTTCCAAAGCCAAAGTAAGACAAGATTTATTTTGAACTACTGACCTTTATATTTAGAGCCTTTCCTATTCCCTAATAGATCTTCACCTTTTTGAAAAAAAAATCACTTTATTTTTAAGGGGAAAATCACATTTCAGCAGCCAGATCATAGGATACAATCTTCGGTACCTTGTAACTCTAAATTTACTTGTGTTCACTGAGCAGAATGAGTTTTACTCTTGTTGGAGATTTTCCTGTGCCTATATTGTTATGTGATTTTCACTAGTTTGGTTTATTTGTTTCTACAGTTTCATCTACTTTATATTACATAGAGATATGTTTTAAAAACCTTGTTCAGGTGTGGTTTGGTATGAAGGATTGTGTCTTCCCACCTGAATAACATGTTGAAACCTAATCCTCAAGATGGTACTGTTAGGAAGTGAGGCCTTTGGGGAGGTGATTAGGTCATGAGGGATGGGCCCTTATAAATGGTATTAGTGTCCTTATAAAACAGATAAGGAGAAATCCTTTGTCTGTCCCTTCCATCATGTGAGGTTATAATGGAAATAATGACAGTCAAGGCAGAGGGCCCTCAATAGAATGAATCTCTTGTGCTGTGGGCTTCTCAGCCTCTGTAACTATGAGAAATAAATGTTTGTTGTTTATAAGCCTCTCAGTTGATGGTAGTTTTGTTACAGCAGCCTGACAAAGGCAAGGTAAATTAATAATAGTCTCAGAGTTTTTCTGAATTTATTTCCATTCTATTTTATGACCATTTACTGTAATTTCTGTGGTATCTTAGGGAGGAAACAACCTTAAGTATAATTTCCAGACCACCATCTTGAACTAAAACTTACTGAATTTTTAAAGCTGTTATTTTTCCTTCAAACTATCAAATTAAATTATTTTAAAAGTCAGGAATAAAATGTGACATGTAATATTTGAAGTTCTGGTTACAACTTGTAAATTACATTTTTATAAAACAATTCATATTACATGTCTCTTCAAGAATAAAATAAAATTTTCTCAAAAATATAGGATAGTCATAACAAGCTGTTATAGGGATACCGTGCAGAGGAGAAAAAGTAGGCTCTATTTTAAACATCTTATTAGGATTCTCTTGAAATGTATTTTTATAGAACCTTTTACCTCACCATGGAATTTTATGGGAAAGTGATCCTTTCATCTTCTCTGCAAGGGTACTTAGGTACAAAAGGATAAATAGCATCCACTGAGTATACTCTAAGTAAAATGGAGCTCAAGTAAAACTCAAGAATCTGAGAGTTAATAAGGACTGTCACACCAGTCAAATAAAGACAGTAAACAAAATAACAGCAGAAACAACAACAAGGAGGAAACCATTGCAGTTTTAGAATTTTTGCCTTTAAAAATATTAGAAACTGAAAAATAGCAATACAGAATGAGAATCTAGTGTTTCAGTTCATATTTTTCTTGGGAATTAAACAACATCTAGAGCTTAAGATTTTTTATTCCATTTTATTTGTGGTAATCAACATGTCTTTTGTTTGTTTTAGTAGAAAGGTTAGACTCCACTTAACAGCCATCTTATGAAATTTTATTATTTTGTTCTTTAAAAGATTACAGCATTATATTATAAGATTTAGTTATGTCAGTAGAAATTCTTTCTTTTTTCTTTTTTTTAATTTGAACTAAAGTTTAGAAGAAAGGGGAGCAAATTCCCTTTGCAATATATAATCCAGTACTCTTCTCATCATAGCTACTCTGATAACTTATTTCTGTTATGAGGGAAATCCAATCTAGCAAAATTGTATACATACACTTCCAACTTTTTCATAAGGTAGAGAGTATCAATTCAAAAGAAAAAGAAAGTGAAGGAAATGGAGAAGGAGAAAGAGAAGTACATCAGGTTGAATAATCAATAGTAGAGAAATCAGCTGCATTTCTATACACCAATAATGAAGCAGCAGAATGAGAAATCAAGGAAACAGTCCCATTTACAGTTACACCAAAAACCATAAGGTAACTCGGAATAAACCTAACCAAAGAGATAAAAAAAAAAAACCTGTACATTGGAAATTATAGAAAGCTTATAGAAGAAATTGAAGAAGACGCAAAGAAATGGAAAAACATTCCATGCTTATAGAAGAAAGAATATCATTAAAATGTCGGTAATACCCAAAGCAATCTACACATTCAGTGCAATCCCTATCAAAATAACACGAGCATTCTTCACAGAGCTAGGACAAACAGTCCTAAAATTTGTATGGAACCAGAAAAGACCCCAAAGAGACAAAGAAATGTCGAAAACGAACACCAAACCTGGAGGCATCACAATTCTGAACTTCAAGCTATATTCCAAAGGTGTAGTCATCAAGACAGTATGATACTGCACAATAACACTTAGATCAATGTAACAGAATAGGAAACCTGGAAATGCAAACACAAATGTATGGCCAACTAATATTCAACAAAGTAGGAAAGAGTATCCAATGGAAAATAAATCTCTTTAACACATAGTGCTGGAAAAAGGAGACGATGACATTGCAGATGAATGAACCTGGGCCACTTTCTTATACCATACAAAAAAAAATAAATTCAAAATGGGTGAAAGACTTTAATGTGAGACAGGAAACCATTAAAATTCTAGAGGAGAACACAGACAGCACCTCTTTGACCTTGGCTGCAACAACTTCTTACTAGATGTGTCTCTGGAGGCAAGGGAAATAAAAACAAAAATGAACTGTTGGGACCTCATCAAGATAAAAACTTTCTGCACAGCAGAGGAAACAATCAACAAAACCAAAAACCAACTGACAGAATGGGAGAAGATATCTGCAATGACATATTGGATAAAGGGTTAGTATCCCAAATCTATAAAGAACTTACCAAACTCAACACCCCCCCAAAAAAAAAAATAATCCAGTAAAGAAATTGGTGGAAGACATGACTAGAGACCTTTCCAAAGAAGATATCAAATGGATAGCAGACACTGGAAAAGATGCTTAACGTCATTCAACATCAGGGAAATACAAATCAAAACCATGATAAGATAGCACCTTACACCTGTCAGGATGGCAAAAAATTAAGAACAAATGTTGGCAAGGATGCAGAGAAAGGGAATGCATTGTTGGTGGGAATGCAAACTGGTGCAGCCACTCTGGAAAACAGTATGGAGTTTCTTCAATAAGTTAAAAATAGAATTACCCTGTGACCCAGGAATTTCACTTCTAGGTATTCAAAGGATACAAAAATGCTGATTCAAAAGAGCACATGTGCCCCAGTGTTTATAACATTTCTATCAAGAATTGTCAGTTATGGAAAGAGCACAAATTTCCATCAACTGACGAACAGATAAGGAACACACACACACACACACACACACACACACAATGGGATACTATTTGGCAAAGAGACCAAATTCTTATTATTTACAACAACGTGGCTGGAACTAGAGTCTATTATGGTAAGTGAAATAAGTTAGTCAGAGAAAGGCAAATATATAATTTCACTCATATGTAGAATTTAAAAAACACAACAGATGCACATAGGGGAAGCAAAGGAAAAATAAGGTAAAAACAGAGAGTGAGGGAAACAAACCATAAGAGACTCCTATATACAGAGAACAAACTGAGGGTTGCTAGAGGTGTATTGGGTGGGGAGATTGGCTAAAGGAGTGATGGGCATTAAGGAGGGCACTTGGGATGAGCACTGGGTGTTTATGTAAGTAATGAATCGCCAGGTTCTATTCCTAGAACCAATAATACACTATATGTTAACTAATGTGAATTTAAATAAATACATTTAGCAAAAAGAAATATATTCAGTTTATTAATCAAGCAACAAGAGAAAACATACATAAATGTAAGAGGAGACCATACTATGCCTTAAGTCAGTGAAAATGCTAAAATATTCCCCCACCCCTTGCTATTACTGTGGGATGAGAAATCTCACATAAACTGAACTAAAGAAGTCTTAGTGGACCTTTTTCCTGGGGACCTAATGAACCAGAGGGTTTACAATACTGACTAAAAAAATGGAGATAAACTTGGTTCGAGCTTCATCAGTATCATGTGGTCAAAATCAGGGTTAAATATTTCCTTCTGGATTTTTTAGGCCAGTAGCACACATAAGATTCCAAAACAGATTCAGAGATATTATCAAGATATGAAACAAAATTAATTATAATAAGTTAACTAGAATAAATAATCTTAAAATTTTTGTTGAACCATAAAATACTCCAAATAGCAATCTTAAAAAGGAACAAAACTGAAGGTATCAAAACACCAGATTTAAGATATAGCAGATTTAAGATATATAAGATATAGCCCGAAGATAGAGCAGCCAGAGTAGTATGGTACTGGCACAAAAATAGACATAGATCAATGGAACAGGATAAAGAGCCCAGAAATAAATCCATGCTTAAATGGTCAATTAGTCTGCAACAAAGGATGCTAGAAAAAATAATAGGAAAGGAAAGTTTCCTCAATAAATGGTACTGGGAAAACTGGGCAGCTACATGCAAAAGAACAAAACTAGACCACTTTCTTAAACCATACAAAAAATAACTCCAAATGAATTAAAGGCCTAAATGTGAGACTTAACGTAAATCTACTCGAAGAAAACATAGGCAGTAATCTCTTGGGCATCTACCTTAGCAACATTTTTACATGTCTTTGTATTTATATACTACAATAACATTTTTATTTTTATTTTTTTTAAAATTTTTTTTAATGTTTTATTTATTTCTAGGAGAGAGAGAGACAGCGCGAGCAGGGGAGGGTCAGAGAGAGAGGGAATCGCAGACTGAAACAGGCTCCAGGCTCTGAGCTGGCAGTCAGCACAGAGCCCGACGCGGGGCTCGAACCCACGAACCGCGAGATCATGACCCAAGCGAAAGTCGGACGCTTAACCGACTAAGCCACCCAGGCGCCCCTACAATAACATTTTTAAAAAACACAACCATCTTCTATAAATACTTTTTCAAAGACCATAATATGTGGTTTAGATGTTTCTTATCTTTTAAAATGCTTGAAAGTGTGTATTGCCATTAAATTACAATTTATATATTTTTAGATCTCAAAACCATGAACATCAAATGAAATTTCAGTTAATGTTGCATTGTTTTTACGTGTATTTGGATGACAAAAATCAAGAATAAGAATTCTCTCATAACACAAACAATGATAGGGGATAAAAATGCTAAACCAGAAAAGAGACCTGGAACATAGATCCAATTGGCTCTGCATATAAAAATAGAAGTTCTAGAGGAGACAAACAGTGTTGATGAAATGAATAACAGAAGATATTTTTTAATAGCTGGAAGAGAGGTGATTTTATCTATTGAAAAGTTTATTGAGTTTGAATGTAGAAAATGCCTGGACATATTCTTTTAGAATGCCTAAATTCTAAGGCTAAAGAAAAAACCATACAATGTGACAAGATTAAAAAAGATTCCAAGGTAAAGAAATATGAGACTGTCATCTGAGTTCTTACAGCAATGCTAAAGTCTGGAAAATAAAGCAAGAATATTAATAGCTTATTAAATGAAAAATAAAGGCATAAAAACAAAACTAGATTCAGTTTGTAAGAATCAATAAAATTTGAATATAAAGTAGGAAATTAAAAATTTGTCAAGCAAAGGCAAGAAAATAAAACACAAATTGTAATATTTATAGTGTGTTAAGTTTTAATGTTAAAATTGTGAAGCTATATAATAGGTGACATTATAAAATAACAAAAGGCACATTCTGCAAAAAAAGCAGTGAAAATATGTAAGATAAAAATTAATAGAGATACAATAACTTGCTAATCATGTACTTATAGAGGGAAAGTCAAATCTCTCTCATTTAAGAAGCAGACTGAGGGGCACCTGGGTGGCTCAGTTTGTTAGGCATCTGACTTCAACTCAGTTCATGATCTCACGATTTGCAAGTTCAAGCCAGCGTCAGGCTCTGTCCTGACATCTTGGAGCTTGGAGCCTGCTTAGGATTCTGTGTCTCCCTCTCTCTGTGCCCCTCTTCTGCTTGTGCTCTGTCTCTGTCTCTGTTTCTACAGTCTCTGTCTCTCAAAAATAGTAAGTAAACATTAAAAAGACTGATTTAACACAAAAAATTCTGAATATTAGATCATTGAACAATACCTAACATTCTCTGTTATTTATTTGTATTTATGTGATGAAAAAAACCACAAGATCAATTGTATACTGGCAAGCAGAACGAAAAATAACTAAATATTCCAGAAACTAGATATATTCTCTGATCAAATGCAAACACAAATGTGGCCAGAGTTAATATAACTTGTGAAATTAATAAATATGTTTCCAGATAAACTTTGTATATAAAGTTAGGAAGAAGTGAAATTAAGATTGTGGTAGGGTCCAAGGAGAGAAAAAAAAAAAAAGCAAAGCAAAAAAACAAAACCTTCAAGGCAACCTGGCTATATGTATACCACACATGATAATATCTTTTACAGCCTTGTAACATGAGACCACTTAATCAGACTGCATGTTTGTGTGTTACCATGTGTGAGAGACAAAGAAATAGAAAATGTCTAAAAAAGTACACCATGAGGTGTTCAGGGCTCAGTTCTTTGGGTATGAATGCAACTGAGCATTGCCGGAAGGAACTAAGTTGCTTCCTGGAAAGAAAATCCTCCTCGGTGCCATGACTCACTGTGAGAATCCTGCTACAAGATTATTTAGAAAGCAATAAAAAAGATATTTTTTTAAATATGAAAACCTGAAAGACCTAAGCATGTGATCTGGAGCCCCAAGAGACAGTAACAATTTGGAAAGAATAAAGAATCTTTAAAAAATTTTCTTCAAGGTATTAAACTTTAAAATGAACCTATTTAGGGGCGCCTGGGTGGCTTTGTCTGTTAAGTGTTTGACTTCGGCTCTGGGAGTGATCTCACAGTTGCTGAGTTTGAGCCCTGCCTGGGCTCTGTGCTGACAGCTGGAGCCTGGAGCCTGCTTGGGAACCTGCTTGAGATCCTGTGTCTCCCTTTCTCTCTGTGCCGCTCCCCCACTTGTGCTCTGTCTCCGTCTCTCCAAAATGAATAAACATTATTTTTTTATAACCTACTTATATGTTAAATCTATAAGCATAGTTCTTCATCAGAGAACCAATGGGGTTGAATGTCCACAAGGCTTTTATGCATCTTTTTCAGCTGCAAACTCACATAATAACACAATATGGCTACCCAATGTTTAAATTTATGTAGCTATTTTGCTTAAGAATAAATTTAGCAGGGAGAGAAATTTAGGCTCTCTAGTATCACCTCTGAATTTCTAGTCTTGTTTCTTCTACCTCCACTTTGTTGCTCTCTCTGCTCTCCCAGGGATGTTTTACTAATTACCCAGCAGATGCTTTTTATGTTCTGTGTGTTTATTAAATTTTAATAAAACAAAATAACATTCAAGAAGTTAAAAGTTTTTCTCACAGTAGTAACAAATAGATGAATATGTATCTTTCTGGTAGATTACATATGCTTTTTCTTAGGGAGAGGGGGTCAGTGCTAGGGACATAGTAGAGACCAAAATAAAATCTAGCAATCTCATGTCCCTCTCAGCCATCCTGACCATCTCTGAACAGAATCGCAGACGCCTGTTGTATCAAATTACCCTAGGTCTAAGGGGCTTCCTATAGCATCTTTCTAAACTACCTAAGATCCTTAAAACTATAGTGAGACCATATCTACTTTCACCACTGTGTTCCTTTCCTACCTCACCTAATTTAGACATTTATGAGACCCGAATATATTTCCCATCCCCATGAATGGTTGGACAGATGAACAAGCAAAAATAATAAAACAGTTGTCATCTATTTGGCTTCCATAACATAACATAGATTGTAACTAACATTTTTGTGAAATATGTATTCTTTCCGTCTCTACAATATAGTGTATAATTAGCTTTTTATTTGCCATTCTGTTTTATCTATGTCTCAGGAGCTTAATCAAGCAGAAAGCTTCATCTGAAGTTAAAAAGCCTAATCCATTGAATGCGCAAAATGTAATATAGTTTACACTTAATGAAGAAATATAAGAATTTCTATCCTAGAGCCATGGTCAGAGTACCTAATTCTCAAATGGCTGTTTTGCTTACTTAATTTCTCAATGTAGAAACTATTACTTTTAGTGTTTTGTCTCTGTCTTTTAACTATCTTTTAAAATGATTTTGCATTTTAATTTGTAACAACCTGGGGTGAAATGAAACAGCTATTTTTGTGGTAGGTAGAGTGGTCCCTGAATAAATGCATTTAAATTTGCAAAGTATTTTTTTCCTTTTGAGACTTAAATTACAGCTCAGCAAATGCAGCATACTGAAAATGCCAGTGCTGTTATAAAATAACATATTGAAAAAGATTACAGACTTATATAAGATTGCTGTTTTTGTTGTTACACTTGCTATTCTATTTTCTACTAAGCCTCTTCTCTCTGTATTAAATGAAAAAATTTAAAGGAATTTTCTGTCTTTCCCCATTCCAAATTCAGACTATTTAAGCAGGTAAAATACTTTTTTAAATCATTTTAAAAAGAGAGAGAGTGAAAGCAGGGAAGAGAAAGACGGAGAGAGAAAGAATCCCAAGCCGGCTCCACACTCAGCACAGAGCCTGATATGGGGCTTCATCCCATGACCTTGGGATCATGACCTGAGCCGAAATCAAGAGTCAGATGCTCAACCAACTGAGCCATGCAGGAGCCTCTAATCAGGTAAAACTACTTTGATTGCCATAGCAGCCATGATATAGAATATCAGTTCCCTTCTCAGTAGATTATTTCCATTTGGGAAAATGACAGGAAAATAAGTAATGTAATAATAATTAGCCCATGAATTCAAAATCTGCTACAGTACCTTAATGGCTCATTTCAAATTCTCTACACATTTGTCATCCAAGTATTTGGTTTCAGTTGGTTTCTCATTTTGAAACAGTTCCACACTAGACCTACTTTGTCTGTGGTAGTCAAAGAGATCTCTCCAGTTGGCTTTATCAATTGCTTTAGCTCAAGCAGTATGCAGCTTTTATGAACAGCCCACAACCTCCAATTTAGAGCCTAGCAAGAGAACAAAAATTCAATATAATGTGGAAAAAAAGTATTGTCTGTAATTGTTAAGAAGTACTAGAAAGAGAAGACAGATTGGATTCCTTCTCTTACAGATGCAGTGAGATTATGTACATGCCTTCCAGAGTCTCCTGATACCCCACCCTTTCTTTCTCTCTCTCTTACTCTGTGTGTGTGTATATATAAAACACAATTAACAACAAGACTTCTGATTCAACGAAAATCCTTTTCTGAGAAAATTTCTCAACTTTGTCTAAGTAACTCTGCTCATTTATTTATATACTTTTCCTTTTGCATTTAACTATTAATTAATCATTGTTCTATTTCCTAAGTGATTTGTACATCTGTTAATATTTGTATAAGTATGCTATTTATTTATCTTTCCTAGTTTGTTATAGATTCTTTAAGAAAAGATAATGGATATTTTCCATTTCCATTCTGTGCCATCATTAGTAGTCAGTTATACTAAAGGACTAGAATATAATCCTTTTCCAGTTTTATTTATTGAAAAAAGTGATTATTGATGCACATTGAAAAATAAGAGCAATATGAACTTTCTATCACTATAGGTATTTATTAACACCAAAATTACTAATATAAATGTATCTTCAATGAAAATTACATGTTCATGATTTCACTTAGGAAAAGCAATCATAGGATAATAGATATTTAAAAATAAAATAATAATAAAATTTACTTTTCTTCATATGTCATATAAGATTTTGTACTTATTTTACTAAGTGGCACAAATGACCCCAAATGCTGAATTTGATCTTTATATATAATTAACTAATTCATTTAAAATTTAATTAATAACCAAGAAATTAAAATGTAATTGGAGCACCTGCGTGGCTCAGTCAGTTAAGTGTCTGACTCTTGATTCAGTTGAGGTCATGATCTTGAGGTTTGTGAGATCAAGCCCCACATCCGGCTCCTTGCTGACAGCCCAGAGCCTGCCTGGGATTCTCTGTCTCCCTCTCTATCTGCCCCTCCCCTGCTTATGCACTCGCTCTCGCTCTCTCTCAAAATAATCAAACCTAAAAAATGCTTAAGATATAATCATAACTATGTAGGACAACAACTTACTATTTGACTTACTACTTCCTCCAATAAAGCCTTTTGTCTTTTGAGAGTTAAGCACTCTAAATCTGGGCATCTTCTAAGTGCTGTCCTGGAGGAATTCTTTTTTGTGTGTTTCTTTTAATCTCTTAATTCCTTAATAAAGCTAGGAACTTATGTTCTAAATATAAATTATCTTCTACCTAAATATTCTACCTAATCACTACTTTTTTCTTTAATCACTTCTTCATTTCTTACTGACTGCTTTAAAATAATATTTTAGTATTTTCTTTGACTCTTCTTAATACCCTGCACACAAAATTTTATTTTTCTATTTTTTTGTGAAACATTTTTTAGTCAACCTCTTTTTGCAGCACTGTCCAATTAGAATTTCTCCAAACTGTACCATAATCGCTCCTAAAGACTTTAGTCCTAGCATTCTTCAAATAACATTTCACTTCCTATGAACCAATTTAACCTAGGCAATGCTATAGTAACAAACAACCATTGCATCTCAGTGATTTGACAGTGTAAAGCTTGATTTCTGTCTCATGTTACATGTCCAGTGCTAGCTATCAGAGAACTTTGCTCAGCTTGGTCACCCAGAAACTTGGTGAGAGAGAATTCAATCCCCGCATATCTCCATGATCACAATAGTCACTGGGGTCATGAGTCACACACTGGCTTTTATATTTTTACAAATTTAAGGATTTTCATGTTGCTCACATCTAATCAACAAAACAGATAATGCCAAAACTTATTACTATGTTTTAGCCTCTGTTCTAAGTTATTTCACTCTGTGATTTAATGATCACACCAAATTTATACAATAAGTAGTAGTATTATTTCCATCTCACATTTAAGGGTCATTCAGGCTAATGGGTTAGGTCATTAAGCAGACAAAGTTCAGGATGGCAGATTTATAATTGACACCACTTTGATGCAAAAGCCATTGTGTTGAATTTATACTATACTGGGAAAAATAATATTCATTGGTTTTCATTTTTATTATGCTTCTAGTCTCAAAACTGAGTGTGTTTCCAATTACACCTTTGTTCAGTGAGAGAGAAAGTATAAATTTGAGAGAACTTTCATAAAGTATTTTCACGTTGTCTTACCTGCCATTATCTCACACAGATATTTGTTTCACACTGCAAAGGTACCTGAAAAATTTTCCAGTAATCAAATATGCTTTCTTTTATCTACAGCTTCATATCACTGTTTATCACAGTTACTGCCCCTGAGTGCCATATACTAACCATATGGTTGTTATAACTGTTCAAGATATTGTTGATAGGATTCTAAATAATCCCTGTGTCACCTTTTATTTGGTGGAGAGAAAATTTCAGTATGCTATGTAAGAAAAAAATCATAAATTAGATTTTAATATAATGTATACATTATATATATATAAAAATATGTGACTGTGTACAATTTCCATATATAATTTATACATAACAAATAATACATTTTAGGTATAATTTATAATAATTGAGTTAACACACAAGATTGCATTGTAAAGCCCATAGGAATAAGAGTTCTTCTGCACTTTTAGTATTTTCTAATGATTCCAAGCATGTAGACAATGAAGTGAAACAGAGAAATAGACGCAACAGGGGAGAAGCTCCCCAAGTCCTTCCTTCCTGCACAAGACATGTTTTGAACTCTAGTAGCACAGGAGAAATGTGAGGTATACAGGCATACCTCACATAGCAGAAAAAATTACAGTTGTTAGATATACAGGCATTCCTCACATAGCAGGAAGAATTACAGTTGTGAAATATATCTGCTTTATACTCGAGAGTTTAGAGGCTACTCATTGTTCACCAGGGAGCTCTGACTCACAAATTCATAGATCCTAGTTGGTTTTACTATTAAGTATGTGTTTTTTAGCTAAAGTAATCAGCTATTTATTTATTTTTTAATTTCTTTTTTTTTTTTAATGTTTTATTTATTTCTAGGAGAGAGAGAGAGAGAGACAGCGTGAGCAGGGGAGGGTCAGAGAGAGAGGGAGTCACAGACTGAAACAGGCTCCAGGCTCTGAGCTGGCAGTCAGCACAGAGCCCGATGCGGGGCTCGAACCCACGAACTGCGAGATCATGACCTAAGCGAAAGTCGGACGCTTAACCGATTAAGCCACCCAGGCGCCCCTATTTTTTAATTTCTTAATGTCTCTTTATTTTTGAGAGAGAGAGCGCCATCCAGTGGATCTTTAAAAAGTTGATTAGGGTCGCCTGGGTGGCTTAGTAGGTTGAGTGTCTGGCTTCAGCTTAGGTCATGATCCCATGGTTCATGGGTTCAAGCCTGGTGTCAGGCTCTGTGCTGATAGCTCAGATCCTGGAGCCTACTTTGAATTCTGTGTCTGCCTCTCTCTCTCTCAAAAATAAATAAACATTAAAAATTAAAAAAAAAAAAAAATCCAGTGTGTGGAACACTGAAGACACCAAATACAGGTCAAGATGTGGAGCAACAGAATCTTCCATGCATTGCTAGTAGAAATGCAAAAAGATACAGCAACTGTGGAAAAACAGTTTAGCAGTTTCTTACAAAATTAAACATACTCTTATAATATGATCTAGCAGTTGCACTCCCTGGTGTGTAGCCAAAGGAGTTCAAAATATGCCCACACAAAACCTGCCCAAGGATGTTTATAGCTGTTTTATTCCTAATTGCTAAAACTTGGAAGCAATCAAGATATCCCTCGGGGCGCCTGGGTGGCTTAGTCGGTTAAGCGTCCGACTTTCGCTTAGGTCATGATCTCGCGGTTCGTGGGTTCGAGCCCCGCGTCGGGCTCTGTGCTGACTGCCAGCTCAGAGCCTGGAGCCTGTCTCAGTCTGTGACTCCCTCTCTCTCTGACCCTCCCCTGTTCACACTGTCTCTCTCTCTCTCTCTCCTAGAAATAAATAAAAAAAAAACATTAAAAAAAAAAAAAAAAGATATCCCTCACTAGGTGAATGGATAAATAGACTGTGATACAGGCTGAGAGTGGGATATTATTTAGATGTAAGAAGATATGAGCTGACAAGCCATGAAAAGACATGAACAAAACTTAAATCCATACTACGAAGTGAAATAAGCCAATGTGAAAGGCTGTCTGCTGTATGATTCTAACTATTTGATATTCTAGAAAAGGCAAAACTATGGAGGCAGTAAAAAATAAGTGGTTGCCAGGAGTTGGTGCAAGGAGATGAATAGATGGAGTACAGAACATTTTTAGGGAATTGGGAGAAAATACTCTGTATGATATTGTAATGATAGATAACTGCCATTGTATATTTGTCCAAACCCACAAGATATATAACACCAACAGTGAACTTTATGGTAAACTGTGGAGTTTGGAGTTTGATGATTATGACATGTCAGTATGGGCTCAGACATGATAAAAAAAAAAACAAAAAAAAAACCGTACCACTGTGGTGGGACATGTTGATAAATGGTGGTAGGCGTGCATTTGTCAGGGGAAGGAGTTTATGGGAAGTTTCTGTTTTCCTTTGAGTTTTTTATGTAAATCTAAAGCTCCTCTAACAAACTTTTAAAATAAGAAACTAAAGGATAGTAATGATAATAATAAGAATGTAGAGTTGGGGGAAATACCAGTGGTTGCCAGCTATTAGGGTGCAAGGAGGAAATACAGGTGGAGTATGGATTATTAAGGCACTAAAATAATTCTGTATTCTATAATGGTGAATGCATGCCGGGAGGCATTCTTCCAAACCCAAAGAATACGCAACACCAAGAGTGAACCCTAACGTGAACTAATGGACTATGGTTGATAATGATGTGTCAAAGTAGATTCATCACTGGTAACAAATATACCCCTCCAGTGGGGGATATTAGCAGTGGGAGAGGCTAGGCATGTGTGGGGCAAGGGATTTATGGGAATTCTCTGTGTCCTTTTCTCAATTTTGCTATGAAACTAAACTCCCCTAAAACAAGTAAATGCTATTAAAAAGAAAAAAAGAATGTAAATACTATAGGACTAATTAAACAAATAGTAACTATATTTAACATCAAATGACAATGACATATTTCTTTCTCTCCTATGACACAGTAAGCTACTTTCGTTGTTCTGTTTCCTTTTCTAATAATAAATCTCTAAACTACCTGAAACATTTAAGACACTTTTATATAATAGTAAACCTGAATTCACTCAGACGTAAAATTCATTTTGACTTACAGCTCTGCTCCTATCAACCCAACAGTACACCGATTCCTGATAACAGTCCAATGTGATGATTTCAAACTAAATACTTAACAAAGTCATTTGAGAATGGAATACTTGGGATTTTACTTAGCAGCAACAGCAGGTTAGGCTTGCAGGAATCACCTTCCATCTCTGAAAATATCTATCTACATTGTTATCTACTGGCTTGTTTTGGTAGAACAGCCATTTTTTAATCATGTTCTTTGTGTCTATTCATAATAGGTTATTCCTGTTTAAAATGCCCATTATATTCACACACTACAAAGCATATTGAATGTTTTCCTAAGCTAAACCTCTGTTTCTCAGTGAAATTTGTTTTGAGGCAGATAGGTAATTTGAACTCCTGAAAATGAAGTTGTATTGTCAGTAAGTTACAATTTTAATAAAGAGGTTGAGGAAATTCTGTTTAACTTGGCTGCCCTTTCTTTTCTAGTAATATGTGTGTGTGTTCTGAAACAGTCTTATTTTCCAAGAAATGAATGAGTTTCTTTTTTCTTTAGTGGGTGAGTTTTGCTGTGACCTACTCTAACATCATACACTCAGGTGTAATCAATTCATCTTTTCTATGCTTGTGATGACCACTTTAAAGATCATCAAATAGTTTTGAAGAAATAGTACATAAATGTGTGTTGTGCAGAAATCCTTTTTCTCCACTCTCTTTTCAGTGTGTTTCCAGATTAGAGAAGAAAATTCTTCTTGACCCACACTTTGAAAATGGGATTTCATATCAAGCCATTATTGTAACATGTTCTCTATGTCCAGCCACATGCTAGCAATCTTGCAACCACGAGTCTAAGAACTTTTCTCCTTAGGTTTTTATAATATAAAAAATCTCAATAAATGAGTATGTAAGGTTTGAGGAAACCAAAAATGTTTAGCATGACATTGTCAATATCAGAGGTACACAAACTACTTTTTTTTGCAGCTTAGACTGTAAAGTTTGGAGGATATTTAGTATATATGATCTTTTTAATTTTTTTATTAAGAATTCTATAGTTGAATACAATTTTCCAAAATTTATATTTTCACTGTCTACTGAACATGCAGATTGATTGGCAATGTCTAGTTTGTATTTGGTCACAGTATCAAAAATCTTTATGTTTTCTGTAGTTTTCTTAATATCTTCATATGAATAGATGATATGAAATACATTTTTTGAACCAACATACATAAGAGCTGGGGCAAGTTCTGTTGCTGCTGTGTTCCAGCACACCACCTGATATACTGTAGAAGGTATAATCATTAATAAACTCTGACATAATCAGCTGCAAGTTGGAAGGAGCCAACACATCTCTCATCAAAATTTTCCCTTTCTTTTCTAGTTTCAACCGCCGAAACTAGAATCAGGAAATGTTACTTTTGTCAGATTTATAGAGCAATCAAGGAAACACCAGGATAATGTGTGGTACATCCCAATTAATTCAGCTCATGTTGTGATTGAGCATGAATGTCTGTTTGGGAGACAAAATCCTTGGCTTGGTTTAGAAATAGATGCCTGTATTATCCTAGACCTGTGAGATTCGTTATTCATGTGTAATTCCATATATGCTTCTATACCATGCCAAATCTCAAATTTCTTTCTGCATATTGTGCAGTACAATGTATCTTGGTTATTCCTTCCTAACCCAGTAGCCTGTTACCTTTAATAAAAGTAACAGTTATTTAGCCTTCATGTGTGGTGATGTCTCTGTCGTGCCAGCATTGATATTTTAATATTTCTCATTTTCATGACCTGAATTCTTATGAAACCTGGTCACAATATTAAGCGTGAATGAACTAGTACTATCTTGATAACATAACATTTAATTATAGGCAAATTCAGAGGACTATTAACTCTCATGGTAGCAATTCACTTAAGTTGTGTACTTAGTCACATTGCTTAGAGTGATGCCACAATGGATGGGATCTATTATTGGAAACCACCGATTGTGGTGATTGTCAACAACAGCTGTTATGGTGTGAAACAGCAATCATGACTGTGCAGTGTCAGATTGGTCTATGTCTTAACCATTTGATGCTAAAACTACTTCTCTGAGCCCCTATTTATTATTATTATTTTTTTTTTTGCTATTGTATTGCAATAGCAAATGGTGTTTTGTACCTTCCCCTCAAACCTCTGTACCCATCCTGCCAAACTGTAAATTTTAAAATCCCAGTGAGAAATATACGGTGACTGGACTTTTGGTGCTAAAACCAAAACGACTTGGGATAAACTAAGACAGTTGTTCAGCCTACATTTAGCCAACTATATATTGCTAGGGACATTCTGTAGGTATTAACTCTTTCTCAGAGCAAGTGTGATTAATACGTTTTCCCAGATATCTGATTGACATGAAGACTATACTGGCTCACCCATCTTTTTTTTGCTTCCTTGGGAGTGCTTCCTAATGGGAGTGAATGGATTACTGTCCAACTGCTATAATTTCTTTCTCCCGATATGTAAATATGTGAAATATATCTGTCTATATGTTGTATACAGACCCATACATGTGTTATATTTGTATGAGTATCATATATAATTTTACCTTTTATTGTAGAAAAATCCATACAAAGATGAAAGAATAATATAATGAACTAACAATTATCTACTCATAGACACTCTCTGTAATGTAACAAAGAAGGCCTCATTTTAAAAATATAATCACCATATCATTATTACAACATAGAGAAAAATACAATAATACTTCATTAGCATGAAATATCTCATCAGTGATCAGATTTTCTCATATATATTTGATATATATTTAATATTATATATTAATTAACAATATATTAATTATTACTATATTATATATTAATATTAATAGAATTAATTTAATATATGTTTCTTTTACTGTTTATGTAAATTCATTAAAATAAGGCACACATATTACATTTGTTAATATGTTTCTTAAGAGCTGGTTAAAGTCTATAGAGCTGTTTACATGTTTACTAATGTTGAACAAATAAGTATATGGGTGTTAAGATGGTGACAACCAGGTTTCCGGGGTTTCTCATTCTTGAGGAGGGAAGTTAAAGATAAGCAATGAAAGACAGCTAGAATGAACACTGTGGTAATGAATTACTCTCAGAGATATCAGTATGAACTCTAGCTTAATGTATATTTAGATGGATAATACAGAAGCAATTATAGATGTGTGTATACATTGGTTAATACATATATATCTGAGTGCATATGTATATACTAAGCATATATCTAAATATGGTATACATGTGCATGTGTGTGTTGTATATATACACATGCATACATATATACTAAATACAAGAATAAAAGCTGAAATGGATCATAGACATAAATTTAAGAGCTAAAATTTTAAAATTTCTGTGAAAAAAATAGAAAGTTTCACAATCTTTAAATAAGCAAAGTTTATTTCTTTTTCTTTTTTCATTGGTTGTTTCTTAGTTCTGAAATAGGACACAAAAGTATGAACAATAAAAGAAAAACTGATAAATATGGTAAAATTGATAAAATGAAAAATTTAATATTTAAGTCCTCAAAACATATGCTTAAAAAATACATGATATAAGCCAGAAGAAAATATTCCCATGCATATATATGTGGAGGACTGCTATATCAAAAACTGTTACAACTCATTAATAAGCCAAAAAATCCAATAAAAAAATTGGAAAATCCAATTAAAAAAACAACCAAGTTATTAGAATGTCAAACAAGTGCACAAAACGACACTCAGGTTTATAATGTGTTATTTATGCAAGTAGTACTCACTGTTCCCAAAAATAGCTATATTAAATCATTGACAATACTTCTAAAGATATGGAGCAAGTGGAGCTCTTTTGCACTACTATAGAAGTAGAAATTTTTAAATAATACAACTACTTTGGGAAACTATTAGACATTTTCTTATAATGTTAAGTAGTTGGCACATGACTCAGCAATTCCCATTCCTATGTAATACTCAAGAGAAATAAACACATATACTTAAGGAAAACATTGTATTTGAGTGCTTATAGAAGAGGCTTTATTTATTACAGATGCACACTAGAAACAACTCAAGCATCCATCAGAAAGTGAATATATAAACAAGTTGTGATATATTCACATAATGGAACACCAGTCAATTGTTTTTTCAAAAATGTATTGATAATACAGCTGTGTGGATGGATCCCAAAAACATTACATTGAGCAAAAGCATGACACCAAGCAGATGAAGTCAGAAATAGAAAAATATTTGATTATATTTATAGGAAACAATAGAAATGACAAATCTAATCTTTATAGACAGGTAAATCAGTGATTTTCTGGGAAGGGGAGATTGACTGGAAATAGTAAGGATTTTTTGTAACTGAGGGAAATGTTTAATATTCTGATTTTGTGGTAGTTACACAACTATATATTTTTTCAAGACTAATAAAACAAAGACTTACATAGATATATTTTATTTATATAAATTACATCTCATTAGAATTAAATAATAATAGTAATAATTAAACCTCCTGGCTTTTTCTTACTCTCCAAGTGGCATGCCTTGCCTTTCTTTCTTTTTTCCAGACATGACTGCCCTCTTCAAATCTTGGCAGTTGCTCTTCCTTTCATTGTTCAAAGGAACAATAGCTTAGCTACTTTATGGAGTTTTTCCTTCAAATTCAAAACCATCAATGAAGGCTTACCAAAATAGTTCTGAATATTTAATTCATCTGCCACTGTGTCCTATAAAAATAAAGTGGGTAAATTTATCAATGGATTTGTTATACTTATTGATGTCCCTCTTGAATAAATTTCTGATTTCTCTTTATATATATTATTTATTTATTTTGAGAGAGAGAGAGAGAGAGAGAGTGTGTGTGTGTGTGTGTGTGTGTGTGTGTGTGTGTGAACAGGAGAGGGGCAGAGAGAGAGGGACAGAGAAATCCCAAGCAGGCTCTGCACTGTCAACGCAGAACCCAACACGAAACTCGATCACACAAACTGTGAGATCATAACCTGAGCTGAAATCAAGAGTTGGATGCTCAACTGACTGAACCGCTCAGTCACTCTTCTCTTAATGTATTTTCAAAATTCATATTGAATTTCTGTATTTGTATGTTTTCAGAATTTGGAGTTCTATTAGTCCTTTATTTTTTTTAACAGCAGAAGTGATATTTCTAGTTGTTTTTAACCGTGCTTCATACAACTTTTACAATTCATGAAAAATAATAACCACTTTTAGGTAAAAAGCTTAGTAATTTGCCACATTTTCAAGAAATGCTCCAGCATTCTTCTAATTCAAAAGACCTAAACCTGGCTTCCAGTTCTTTTTAGACCATTGCATGTTGGGCTACGTTAAGTATAGTTAATGTAGACACCAAAGCTCCTTAAGTGTCTTGATTTATAATCTGTGCAAAGTGTCAAACATTCCATCTATTTTTGAGAAAAAGTGTAAGTCACACTGCAATATAATATGTAGTGTGTTTTCCTTTTATGATACCAGAATTATATTAATTTTTCTTCAAGTTTTTAATTATTGATGACATGTTAAGCAAAAATTTTACCCATACATGAAGTGTTTCCATATTCATTGTTCTCCTTTTATATAGAACCTTTAAAACATAATCAGGTTTACAAATATGAACTTAAAATAAAAACTGTCATTCCACAGCTGGTAAGCAAACATAGACAAAGATAAGGATCACTTCATTGTTGCAGAAATTTAAAAAAAAAATAGCTTTTTTTTTTTTGGGAGAGAGAGAGAGAAAGAGAGAGAGCAAGCAAGAATGGGGAAGGGGCAGAGAGAGAAGGGGAGACACAGAATCTGAAGCAGTCTCCAGGTTCTGAGCTGTCAGCAGTAAGCCCGATGTGGGACTCGAACTCAGAAACTGTGAGATCATGACCCGAGCTGAAGTCAGATGCTTAACTGATTGAGCCACCCAGGTGCTCCTATTGTTGCAGAAAATTTTAGAGTAGTGGTTCTCAATCTTGTTTTGCTTCAAGCCCACTTTTAAATGCTGAAAATTAGATGCTGTATTGTAAGAGATCAAGCAACTCTAGACAACAAAGCAACACTAGACAAGTGAGCAGTAACTACAGTACAATTGCTGCCGGAGTGTAACTCGGTCTCACAGCATCTATAAATAGAGTAGTCATGCTGTATTCAGAAGGTATTGTTTGTCTGTGGAGGCACTTTGAAAGCAAGTCACATAACCTATCAGGGACATAATTATCCTTATTTATAAAGTACCAAATGATCTCTTCAAATCCCCCTTGTGAATAAATTATTCTCAAAAAACTAATTTGTTGTCTCTTTTCCTTCAGTGTACATCTGGCATTTCCTTTCTGTAAAACCATACATACATGATGTTCATAAAACTAAAGTGTTAGAACTGGAAGCACCCTCCTGTGTTTTTGAATTGTAGCAGAAGGCAGATACACAGTATTTTGGGTTGAATTTTGTCTCCATAAATGATATGTTGAGGTCCTAACTTCTGGTATTGTGAATGTGACCTTATTTAGAAGTATGGTTTTTACAGATTTAATTGAAGGTCATTAGCATGTCCTTACAAGAAGAGAAAATTGGAACACAGAGCCAGACATGCAGAGGAAAGACTAAGGCAGAGATTTGAGAGCTGCATCCCTTAACCAAGAAAAAAAAAAAAAAATAGTAAGAATTTCCAAGTAGAGCCAGAAGTGAGGAAAAGCCAAGGAAGGATTGTTCCCCTAGAGCCATGAGAGACTGCAAGAACTGTGAGGTACTAATTTTCTGTTTTAAGTGATTCAGTTTGTGGTACTTTGTTACAACAGCTCTGCCCTAGGATATGAATAGATTCATCAGTTGTTATTTGTCTCAATTTGTACTTCAAAAAGATTCTAGACCTTCTACAGGTGTAAGGTGATAGTATAGTTTTGATTTGCATTTCCCCCTGATAATTAGTAATTTTGAGCACCTTTTCATGTACCTGTTGGCCACTTGAAAACTTTCCCTGCATAATGCCTATTCAGGGCATTTGCCTATTTTTAATTGGATTATTTGTTGTTGTTTTTTCTATTAAGTTATATGAGTTCCTTATATATTTTGGATATTAACCTCTTATCAGATGTGTGGTTTGCAAATATTTCCCCCATTGTGTAGGTTACTTTTTCATTTTTTTAAGCTTATTTATTTATTTTGAGAGAGAGAGACAGGCAGAGAAAAGGAGATACAGAATCCCAAGCAGGTTTCGCATTGTCAGTGTACAGCCTGATGCCGGGATTGATCTTGGGAACAGTGAGATCATGCCTGAGCCCAAACCAAGAGTCAGATGCTTAACAGACTGAGTAACCCAGGTGCCCTGGTTACCTTTTCATTTTATGGATAATTTATTTTGCTTTGCAGACACTTTTTAGTTTGATGTAGTCCCACTTATGTATTTTTGTTTCTGTTGTTTGTGCTTTAGGTATTATATCCAAAAAATAATTGCCAGAACCCATGTCAAGAAATTTTCACTTTTGTTTTGCTTTACTTTGTTTTGTTTTGTGTTGTGTTGTTTTCAGAAGCTTTGTGGTTTCAAGCATTACATTTAAGCCTTTCAAAAGAGTTAATTTTTATGAGGGGTGTAAGATAAGGATCTAGTTACATTCTTTTGCATGTGATTATCCTCTTTCCAAGCACCATTTTTAAGAGAATATATGTTACTCATTGAGTATTCTTGGTACTCTTTTGCAATATTTGTTCACTGTATATGCATGGGCTTATTTTTTGGGCTTTCAATTCTGTTCCATTTGCATATGTGTCTGTTTTTATGCCAGTGCCATACTGCATTGATTACCATGGCTTTGTAATATAATTTGAAATCAGGAAATGTGATGCTTCCAGCTTTATTCTTCTTTCTTAGGATTGCTTTGGTTATTAGGGATCCTTTGTGGTTCCATACAAATTTTATAATTATTTTTCTATTTCTAACAAAAAATCCATCATTCTTGATAGAAATTGCATTGAATCTGTAAATGATTTTGAATAGTATGAATATTTTAACCATATTAATTCCCTCTGTCTATGACCATGGGATATATTTCCATTTTTGTGTGTTTAATTTCTTCCATCAAAGTCTTATAGTTTTCAGTGTAGAAATCTTTCACCTCCTTGGTTAAATGTAATTCTAAGTATTGTTTTTAATGCTATTGTAAATAGGATTGCTCTATTTCTTTTTCAAATAATTCACTGCTGATTTTGTATCCACCCATCCATTGAATTCATTGATTAGATCTACCAGTTTTGGGTGGAGTAGTTAAGGTTTTCTGTATATAAAAACATGAATTCTGCAGTTAAAGACAATTTTAGTTCTTTCTTTAGAATTCTCATGACTTTAATTTTACTTACCTGATTGTTAATTGGGATGGGCTTTACAGTTACCTGCATTCTCTGGTCATATTTTCTAGTTAGATGGGACTAGGAACTATACTCAGCAGTAAACAAGGCTATGAATTAGCATCACTGCCTAGATGGGATGGCAGAACAGGCTCTGTAGCCAGTATGGCTTATTGTTTGGTGACCCCCAATCAGGCAGAATTGTACACTGAGTTCCCTGGCCAGAGGGGCCACTTGCTTTTTTCTGCAGAACCATTGGCTTGATTTTCTCCTCATGTGTCACTGGAAGCAGGGCTATAAGATGGGCTACACAGCATCCTGAGTGCCTTGGTTAAGTTTCCTGGTTGTACAGTGCTGAGGTTTACGTTTGTCTATAGGCAGGACTATGACTCAGTTTCCCAGCTTGGGTGGGGCAATTAAACAGTCTCCAAGATTGGTAAGGCTCACCATTTGGGATCTCAGATCAGACTAACTGTACACCAATTACTCTGGTCAGAGATGACTACCATCTTTCCTCTATAGATGAGCAAAATCCTGCTATTTGGGATTTTTACTTGGGTACTGGTTCTAATAGGAACTTAGTCTTCCAGGATGTGAGTTTTGGTTGTTATAAGGTCCATTCCCCTTCTGTATCACAATATAATCTTTGGTTCAAGACTTGCAGATTTCCCCTGAGGCCAGACCTAAGCAGCCTCCTAGACAATGACCCATCATGTTGAGGGAGCTGGGTGTCTACCTTGGCCTCTCTTTTTCCCCCTGGAGAAACTGCATGCCAATGGGGCTCCTCTAATGTGTGGTACTATGTCAGCCAGTAGGAAGAGTGATGCGATTAGAATATAGTCACCCCTCTTATTCTTCTAATGCAGTCGTTCTTATTATCTGCTCCAGGTAGGCGTTTCAACCTCATTCCCATGCTTTAGGATCTTCACAGTTGATGCCTTGTCTATGGATAGTTGCTAGTTGGTCTTCTTGTGAGGGGGACTGAAGTCAGTAATTACCTATGTCACCATCTTGATTGCATGACTCCTAGATATTATGCCTAAATTGAAAGACACAGCTCTACTTATGAAAGAATAGGAGCTCAATTAGCAAACCTAGGTTTAGTAATTGTTTCTCACGGGCACCCTCCTACACTGTTGGTGGGCATGCAAACTGGTGCATCCCCTCTGGAAAACAGTGTGGAGATTCCTCAGGAAAATAACAGTAGAACTCCCCTATGACCCAGCAATAGCACTGCTAGGAATTTACCCAAGGGATACAGAAATGCTGATGCATAGGAGCATATCTACCCAAATGTTCATAGCAGCACTCTCCGCAATAGCTAAAACATGGAAAGAGCCTAAGTGTCCATCAACGGATGAATGAATCAAGAAGATGTGGTTTATCTATACCATGGAATACTACATGGCAATGAGAAACAATGAAAACTGGCCATGTGTAGCAACATGGATGAACCTTGAGGGTGTTATGCTGAGCGAAATAAGTCAGGCAGAGAAGGACAAATATCACGTGTTTGCGCGTATAGGAGGATTAGGAGGAACTTAACAGAGGACCATGGGGGAGAAGGAGGGGAAAATGGTGGGGGAAAGGGAGAGATGCAAACCATGAGAGACTCTTGAATGCTGAGAAAAAAACTGAGGACTGATGGATGTGGAGGGGAGGGGGGCATGGAGGAGGGCACTTGTGGGGATGAGCACTGGGTGTTATATGGAAACCAATTTGACAATAAACTATTTGTAAAAAAAAAAAAAAAGAAATCTAAAGAAAGAAAGAAAGAAAGAAAGACCCATTCACAAACCTCAAAAAAAAAAATTGTTTCTTGTTCTAAAAACGGTTTTTAATCCTTTTGCTTGTGTAAGTATTATAATTATTCTTGAATGTAAGGGTAAGAACCTTGTGAACTAAAAGGTGAGTATGGCCAGCAGTGACTTACTTCTGCTTTCACTAGAGAAACTCATCTTATTGGAAATGTATTTTATTTAGTTAAAATGAGCTGTAACCTGTGGGATGTAAATTTATCTTCTATAACAATTTCTGGCTTATAGGTCATCTAGCCATGGGAATAACAATTTTCTTATTCAAATAAAATTTTTGAGATATAAGAATACTCAGAAAACTTGTGTGGATCAGCTAAACTTTGTCAAATAATATTTGATAGCTAAAGCATAGAAGGAGAAATATATAGATCCAGTTTACTTTGAAATAAGGATAGATATCAAAATTCAAGAAAAAAATGATTCATTGTTTAAAAGTTCTTTGATGTTTTATGAACTCCAAATGGCATAATGTTCCCATGTCTTTCATATGTGTATTCCATCGGTGGCAAAGAAATCAATAAACATAAGGAGGTGCTTGGAAAAGTCTGACACTCCTATTCTGGGCATTAGAACTAGAATAGTTATTTTCAAAGAGAAAAGGTGGATTTGAGGGTTTTCTGTTGAACAGTAGTTGTAGTAAGTCTCTACTTAGAAGTTTTTCAATCTAATCACCTCAGTGTTTAAGGAATAGAGTGTCGTTCAAAACCTGTATCATTTAAAATGCTCTATTTTTACTTTCTTTAGCACATGGTCAAAATGTAAATGTATCCTGCCTTGACCATATTGCTTTCTGTTCTAATTAAATGAGTATGCATATATTCCTGAACCAAGACTGTAATCTAGTTTGACTTGCTTGTTTGTCTTTTAAGTAAGAAGAGACATGTATTAAAGTTAAGATGCAATTTTTAAACATATATATTATTTAACTGTTCAATTCAAAGTTTGAGGAAAGGAATGGAAGGGAGAATGTGATGATTCATTTCATATCCATATCATCCAGGAAATGCTGAAGTATACAGAAATTAGTGGATGAAAATATACATATCTGTCACTTGATATTTCTGTAGTCTTCTTATGTGACTTAGAAAAATATCTGGAGTAAAGGAAATAATGAGATCTGTTTTGCCTCTGTGTTCACTATCTTTCTGAAATGAAAGCAACCTGCAGATGGCATCATATTAGGGCCCCAAACATGAAATTTAGTAGAAGTTAACTACTAAGACCTATAAATCCAGAGACCCTATAGCATCTTTTATTGAATGGAAATTAGGAGCAGGATACTGAGTATATAGTATGTAGAACAACTGAGTACATAGTAATGATGGAATGAGAGGCTATGAGATATCTATTTTGTTTCCACAAATTCATTAATGATCTGCATTTAAGATGAGGATTTAAGTATTAGAGGAGGTGGAACCTTTTAACAAGGCACCAAGTATTTCTTTGTGTAGATTAAAAATTATCAAGAGGATTATTTGCATCATTACTCATTACACATCTCAAATCAATATGGTCCAAAACCAAATATATGCAGCAAAGTTATTTAATGCCAAAATTGTGAATTTGATTCATTGAAAATTTTATGGAAGTGATTTTCCTATCAAATAAATTTCTAAGTTCTGTCCAATAAAACAACCTCAAATAATATGACATAGTAAGTTAATAATCGAATTCTTTAATTAAATTACTACCCACCCAAATCTGAGATAAAGTATTTGTATCTTGAAAAACTGCTGAGGAGATCACCTGCTAACAAGCTGAACACAATAGTCTATAAATAGCAATAACAGAAATTTTCAATATGTTTGAAAGTAAAGGGTGGAACAGAGACATCTGGTCTTACTTTTCCTTAAGGCCTTAATACATACACTTAAATAAGAAAGCCATATGACATAAAATTTTTGATCATGTTATCTAAAGAACTAAATAAAAATAAATTTCTTCCAGAAAACGTTTCTTTGAATCTGATGCTTTTTTTTTGGCCCTTGTTTTTCTAAAATAAGAGAAAGATTTTGATCTGGAGTCTGCTGTATAAGAAGTACAGAGTAGGCTCAGCCCGTTAAGTGTCTGACTCTTGGTTCAGCTCATGTCATGATCTCAAGGTTCATTAGAATCAAGTCCCACATCATGATGCCCACTTGGGATTTTCTCTCTCCTACTCTCTCTGCCCCTCCCCAGCTCACAAGCTGTATCTCTCTCTCAAAATAAATAAACAAACTTCAAGAAAGAAAGAGAGAGAGAGAAAAGAAAGACAAAGAAAGGAAAGAAAGAAAGAAAGAAAAAGAAAGAAAGAGAAAGAAAGAAAGAAAGAAAGAAAGAAAGAAAGAAAGAAAGAAAGAAAGAAAGAAAGAAAAGGGCAAAAATTTACAGAATGGTAAAAGAAAATAATCTTTCCAGTAATCCAGTAACCAAAAGTTAATGGAATCTTTCAGACCCTTATTAAATGTTTCACATTAATCAGAGTACAGTATAATCCAGCCTCTGAAAAAAATATTGTTTTAGTAGGTTCAGAATAAAGGTTTTAGGGGTATTCAATTTTTGATAAACTCTCACTTTTGTACAGTACAGAGTTTCCCCTTCAAAATGTATCTAGTATCTGTGTTCCACCATCATCAAATGGGAGCCTAATACAAGAATACTTGTGAATTGTTTCAAACTGCACATGAATGCAAAGAATCACATTGCAAAGTACTTTGTCTCTATATGTGTTTTTCCTTAAATCTTCCTTTAATTGACTGCCATAGGCAGAAAAACATCCTAGTAAGAGAATAATAGCCTCTCTATGCTGAAAAGATAAATGTATGCAGGATAATATTAATTACACCAAGTAGTAATTATACAAGATAAATGTATGCAACAAAGAGTTTTCAAGAAATAAGGTTCTTGTGCATTTCCCTCTTTCCCACGTTTATTAGTTTATTAAATAACGTTATGTCACAGTAAAATTCCTTTTATTAGCCTTAAGGAGAATTGAGAGTTTTATCTGTTACTTATAAATTGATTCAGTTTCAAAACTGTAGCTGTTAATGCAATTATGCAAAATTAGCTATAAAATGAAACAACTACTCAACAATAAATGAAAAAGAAAAGACTCATCAACAGATAGCAAGTTAGTGACCACTATTAACCTCCACAGAAGACAAAGTATAACTCCCAAGGGGATGTGATTTCTGCCCGGGAATATCAACGTTCCTTTGCAATTTCTCTTTATGGGGAATTTTCAAAAGTAACTAACTTACTAGAATGCATTCAACAAATATTTAATGTTTACTTTTTAGGTGAAATCATGATCAGATGTAGCTGTTTAGTTCTGATGAGTATGAAAATGAAATAAAAGTCTAATCGAATCCTTTAAAGAAATTCAAAGATGTCCTTAATGTCATTTATTTGCTACACATTAGAGCCCAGTGAAGACATACTTCATTGATCTTGGCTCTGTGTCCAAGTTCCAGTAGGTTGGAAGGGTCCTGATAATACCAGTCATAGGGCATAATAGCCAGACTGCCACCACAACTCTTTGTTCTTACCTGCTGATCCTATTTGTATGCTGACATTGGGTGAAGTTAAAAAAAAAAAAAAAAAAAGACACTTTGACTTTGAGGACAGTGCATTTGATTTAAATAGTCAAAAATAATAAAATAATATTGACTTTTTTTGATATACTTACTGAAAAGGTAAAATATGATGGCAAAATAGAAAAAATGCCCAGTAGAGAAAGTGGGCAAATTTTATTCCCTGAAATTAAAGTGAGACTAATGAAAAATAAATACAATGAAATTTGTAATATAAGTTGTATAAGATGTCTCTTATAATCAAAGGCAAATATTGTAAACTGAATGACGACCTCAGAGAATGAAGATTTTAGAAAGAATATCTCTCAGTGTCATCACTACTGTTGGGAGTGCATGTTTGCTATCTATCTTTTGGAGTATTTCATGTGTCCTAACTGGTTCTCCCCCAAACAAAATCTCATCATTAATCATATATTTACTCCCCAATGATTACAGGATTAAGCATTGGATCCTTGATCCAATATACAATTCATCAACTAGTATGTGCACCTGTCCCTCTAAATATAGGCTTTGGTATATATATTGCTCACCGCTTCCATGCCCATTTGGAGTCATATCCTAGTCTTAGACACATATTCATAACCTCTGAATCAAATATTCTATTAGACAAGAGTATACCCGCATCCCTGTTTTCATATAAAGCTACCTCTCAAATTTCATTGTCAGCTCCAGCATATATCTCCTATAATGCTTTTTGTGGCCAAGCTAGTAAAATTTATCACTCGCTCCTCAGACTTTTCATGATATTTTGTCCAAATTTCTATCCTAGCATTAATTACACTATTGATTTAAAAATAGCATTTTATTCTACTAGTCTATAAACTTTTAGAAGGTGGAATTATATTTTGTTTGCATTTGTACTCACTATCTATAACATAGACCAGCTGCTTAATAAAAACAATGAGTGAATGTGAGTGAGCTAAAAATTACAACAGAAATAAAGGAGAAGGGAAATGTTCCAGATGTGAGCAAACAGGAAAGGGGCTGATTAGCACAGTATATTTGCTCAAGGAAGAAAATATTCTTCTCTGTGGTTTAGAATGGTTCACCAGAATTGATTCAGAAAGATTGTTCAATCCTAGAATAAATTCTGTATATTTGGTTGCAACTTCCCTATCATTATCACCTTTGGAGGTCGAAAGCAAATACAATATGCGTGAATGAAAACTCTAAAATCTCTGTTACATTATCATAGGCAAACTTTGGTCAAGGCTTATGTGAATTTATGGGTGATTAGTGACCTGTCTCTGATTTTAGTCTCTTCTCCTCTTCAAGGATTGTCTGTCCAGGGAATCTTTACTATTTTTCCTCCATAATTTGTAAATCAGGTAGCAGAGATTCTGACTTAGGACGCCTCAGCCAGGGTCAATAGTGGTATATTTAAATTAAAATAAATGATTTTTATACATATGTGTGGTAGGGAAAAAGACATTTAAAAGACAAATGCAGACATATTGCCCAGAAATCCAGTGTCCTTTGTCATCTGGCTTCAAACTAGCTTTCAAGCATCTCCCACTGGTTTGTCCCATAAACAATTTAATGAATAAGGAGGAATCACACTACTCTGTCTTAAAATGTTTATTGTCCTTTAGCCACTTGCTCAATTTTTCATTTTATTAGTCCTGACTGAAGAATTTGTGAAAGAGAACACAATTTAGTACAAATAATGATTTTAGAGTCAGCCAAATCAAGCAACTTTGGGTGCTTTTCTCATCATCTAGCTATATAGATTTGCAAGCTTTTTGATAGTATTTACCTGTTTGCTTGTACATTGACCATCTTCAGCTTTGTAATGCCTTTTAAATGGAATTATAAACTATAGGACCACTTCCTAAGGCTCCCCAAGCTGTACATTTCACAATTCTAGGTAGCATCTTTCATAGAATTAGATAAAATGGTCCTTTCCATCTTTTGGAGGCTCAGCTACGCATAGTTACATTCGGGGCCGAGTAAGCTATGTATAAGGTAAATACTCTATATGTTTTGGCTTTGAGACAAATAATTAAACTTTGATTACTTTAATAAGTAATCAAAATTTTGAGAGGGGGTAAAGGAGGAAGAACATTTATTTTGTGTGCTTTTATCTCATTTAAAATTTTACATTTGGAAGATGACATCTTCTTTAATCTGCTTTTAGAGTTTATTGCTAACCTCGCCAGGAAAATTAATGATGCAGGACAAAGGGATTGCAGTTATTTAGGAAGTAAGTGTCTCATAAGAGACTCGCTAATATGACAAATGTCTTTTGAAACAGCACTAATACCAACTCAGCATAGTGGTGAGAATGTGCATTAATGTCTTATGGGACATATTTGAAATGATTACGCACTTGCCTTTGACGTGATTGTGATAGGACCATGACATGGAGGTGTTGCATTTTATTTTCTTTGACTATTACCTGTAATATTGCGTACCATGGGTCAGTGGTAGACCAATGTATTGATTCTTAGGAGTCAGAAGTTAATAAAGCAGTAGTTTGCTAACATTGCCACTTTTTGAGTTTCCACTTGGATAGTCAGATGCTCAAATGTCATTTAGGTATTGAGTATACACCAAAGAAGCAGTAATTTAATTTAATTTTCATTTGGACTCTGTGAAGATAAAAATTGTCTATGACCATAATCTTAATTCTTATTGCTGTAAACCAAACGAGTTTATTCCTTTCTGGATAGTCTTTGTGTTGAATAATTGTTTCAGCTATGGGCATTGGTGTTTTGCAAAGAGAATTTGGCTTCTGGTCATTGAAGTATGTATTATAATATATACATACACATACACATATTGAATATACATACATGCTGAATATACATATATATTTTCAGTAAGAATGTGGATTTCCTCTCCTGTCCCTATTTCTGACACTTAACACTGCAAGGAAAATTAACTTTATTCAATTCCTTAAAAGTAGAAGAGCAAACATTTCTTTCTAACTCATTGTGTTTTGTTTTCTTGAATTGTTTTGAACCTTTAAAGACTTGTGTTACAGTAATTTTATAATTCAGCCCGGTTTAATCGGCATACTTAAAAAAATGGAAGTATGTATTTTAAATGTGTGGCAAGGCACTTATCAGCGAAGCTTGTATTTAATAATGATTTGTGTGGAGGCAAAAATGTTGAAAATAGTACTGTTGGCCTTTGGCTCTCTATTACAAGAACAGTATACACTAATGGCGCAGTAAGTATTTGTCTCTTTCAGAGATGAATCTGAGCAGAAATTCCATTTAAAATGTGAACAAGGGCATAGAAAGCTATTTTGAAAGTGGAGATGTTGAGAAAAGCTTGTCAGCTGTTCTCCTGGCCACACTTTTGAATGAAATTCCCATTGTGTCTATTATATAGGCTACCTACACAGGATTTTTATTTTTCAAGTACCAGTGGTCTATTCCATGAGAGCCCAAAAGCTACTAAAAATGGTTTTATTAGTGACTATAAACAGACTGCTTTTATTGTACATAAACATTAATCAGCCTGGGACTAGATATCAGTTTAAGGAGTAAAAGTTAACAGTGTTGGTAATTTTCAACATGTATCATAATTATTCTGGAGTTTCATTTCCAACGTCTCTTTACAATTATGAATTATGCCATTTAAACTCTGCAGAAAAGTGTTAAGTTATCCAGAGAAAAAAGAAACTTGCCAATCAGATATAGCTAATTAGAGGTATCTGGGTGGCTCAGCTGGTTAAGTGTCTGACTTTAGCTCACGTCGTGATCTAGCGGTCTGTGGGTTTGAGCCTCCCGTAGGGTTCTGTGCTGACAGCTCGGAACCTGGAGCCTACTTCAGATTCTGTGTCTCCCTCTCTCTCTGCCTCTCCCCTGCTTGTACTCTGTCTCTCTCTTTCAAAATAATAATTAAACATTAAAAAAAAATAAAAAAACCAAAGATGGGTAATTAATAGTTTTTGCCAAAGGTTTTTCTAAAAGAAAAAATCTTAACACATTATATTTCTAGATTAGTCATTCATGGCTATCAATAATATATTTATGTGGGGAAACACCATATAGATTCTATTGGGCTTACATTTTTAAGCTTTTTGAATATTAAAAGAGAATTGGGAGTGCCTGGTGGCTCAGTCAGTTAAGCGTCTGACTTTGGCTCAGGTCATGATCTCACAGTTGGTGGGTTTCAGTCCCAAGTCGGGTTCTGTGCTGACAGCTCAGAGTCTGGAGCCTGTTTTCAGATTCTGTATCTCCCTTTCTCTTTGACCCTCCCCTGCCCACGCTGCCTCTTTCTCTCTCTCCTCTCTCTCTCTCTCTCTCTCTCTCTCAGAAATAAATAAAACATTAAAAAAATAAAAGAGAACTGATATTTTTGTACTGCTTACTTACATCAGCCAATTTTAAGAGGAATAATTATCCATATAAGTGAATTCTCTGACAATATTTACACTATGTATTAGGGTTCCCCAGAGAATTAGAATCAATAGGAAATATATATTAATATATTATAGATATGTATTATATAAATTATAAATATATTTATATAATTTAAACATAATATATTGATAAATGTATGTTATATAAAATGTATATTTGAAAGAAGTTTTTAATGAGGATTTGGCTCACACATTGATGGAGGCTCAGAGGTCACATAATCTGCTATCTATAAACTGAAGACTTAGGAAAATCAGTGGTATATTTCTACTCTCAGTCTGAAGGCCTGAGAACCAGAAGAACTGATAGTGTAATTCTAATCCAGGTCCAAAGGCCAGAGAATAGGGGAGACTGATGATATAACTTCTAGTCTGAGTTCAGAAGGAGACGAATAGCCCAGCCCACACATAGGCAGAGGAAGTGGATTCTCCCTTCCTCCACATTTTTGTTCTCTTTAGGCTTCAGTGGATTAGGTGATGCCCCCACACAGTGGGTAGGTCAATCTGCTTTAATAATTCCACCAATTCAAATGCTAGCTTCATCCAGTAGCATACTCACAGACACCCCAAGAAATAATGTTTAAATAAATATTTGGACATCCCGTGACTAGTCAATCAAGTTGATACAGAAAATTAACCATCACACATGTGCATTTTTGCAAGATATTGTGAGGATCAGATAGAATAATGAATATCCAATAATTTCTATATTCTATTATTAAGAATTTTCTAAATATTTTCTAAATAAGTTACCATTTTATAATTGTTAGCCCTTATAGCCATAATAATATCATTTTTCATTGTATGAAACTGAATAAAAATATCACAGCAAAAAAGTTTAAAAAATCATATTAGAAAGGAGGAAAATAAAGAATAATTGTGTATACCAGAAGATGCATGCTATCAAAATATTTACTTTCTAAGAGCCCAAGGTATGTCAGATTTTTCCTCTTTTTTGTATACATTGATAATATAGTTATGTGTTTGTACATATTACCATTTAGATTAAATTATGAATTATTTGATGACATTCTCAGATCCTGTGTCCTTTATTTTCATACTCAGTGTATGCCGCCAGGCTAATGATATGATATTGAGATCCAGTAAGTATTTGTTAAATAGTTGCATTGGTTATCACTAGGGCACAGAATAGCACAGAATAAACCTTTGTGCCAGTTAGAAAAAAGATGAGCTCTCTGAGAATACAATTAGATGAAGTGCTGCTTCCTTCAAGGCTCATGTTGTGGAGTTCATTGTTGGGAGAGTAGGGAGAAATCTGGATTTCACGCTTCTTCATAGATCATCTTTGTGTAGGTTGATGTAGAGCACAAAATCCTTAGATACATGTGGTGATACTGGTCATTAGTTTGCCATTTCCTCAAGTACCACCTAGTTATGCAGCCATGTAGGTGGTATCATTTAAGCCATGAAAAAGAAGCCAGTCTGTCTTTGTGTCATCAGTGTGGTTTAATCACATATAAACTTAATAATATGAATCATAACCATCTATGGTTTAAGCCAGGTTTATTCTAGTTGCATAGTTATTGCAAATGCATATATTCATTATAAAAATTACCCAGGTAAATCAGTACAGAAGGAATCAAGCTAAATTCATCACCACCACCAGCAGTGGAACTCAAAACATTTCCCATGTTCTTTCTTTTAAATTGTTTATTTATTTTGAGAGAGACAGAGCATTAGTGGGAAAAGGGCAGAGAGAAAGGGAGACACAGACTTTAAAACAGGCTCCAGGCTCTAAGCTGTCAGCCCAGCTCAGGGCAGGAGATCATGACCTGAGCTGAAGTTGAACACTTAACCGACTGAGCCACCTAGGTGCCCCAACATTTCCCACGTTCTTATACAGACTTACATGTGCTTTAGTGAGCTACCAGTTTCTGAGTCAGGAGATAATCAAAACCAAAAGATAAACATGGATTATCTTACTCTGGAGCATCAATATTACTTAGCCTTTCAAGGAGGAAAGTTCAAATTCTATGCTGTCATAAGATTTCATCAAACAATATTAATGCATAGTTATCCATCAGTATGTCCTTGGTTGCCAGAGAAAATATTTTATGAGTAATACTTATGGGGCATAGTGCTTATGAAGTTAGTATTTTTCTGTAATGTGGGTCTCTGATGGCATTATGTTGCAATTTAATGCTAGTGAACAAGTGCGTTATTGCTGATGTAAGGGTGCTAATGCCAGAGCCTGTATAGAAAGTCCTAGTCCAGTCAAAGCAACAAACTGGAATGCCTAGCTTGTCTGATGATAGTAAGCATGCCCAAATCACAATTCACTCTTAGGAACTTCTTTTTTGTTTGTTTGTTTGTTTGTTTGTACAAGGACTCGATGACATCATATAAAACCATGTGAGCTTTTTCCCTCCTTTTCTCTCTTTCCTCTTCCTCTGTCTCTGTCTCTCTGTCTCGTCTCTGTCTCTCTCACACACACACATGCACACACACATGCTCTATTTTCATAAAGTCAACAATCTATTATGATTATTTTAGATCTAAATGTAAATTTCAGCTGTAGAATTCCAGTTTCCATTCTACACTGCAGTAATATTAGTGTTGATTTTAGTGGTAACTTTTTTCTCCTTTTAAAAAATAACAGTACTTCAATTAATATATATTATTTCTAGGAATTTGGTCACTAAAAATAGAAAGCTTGAAATATAAGCATGAAGAAATAAAAATTATGAAATACATTAAGAGAGTTTCAGTATCAGGGCACCTGGGTGGCTCAGTTGGGTAAGCGTCTGACTTCAGCTCACATCATCATCTCACAGTTTGTAAGTTCAAGCCCCATAACAGGCTCTGTGTTGACAGCTCAGAGCCTAGAACCTGCTTCAGAATTTGTGTCTCGCTCTCTCTCTGAACCTTCCCAACCTTCTCTCTCTCTTAAAAATCAAAATAAACATTAAAAACATTTTTTTTAAAAAAATGAATGTTATAGAAACAGAATCAAACAATAAGTAACCTTTTTGGACTGGATTTTTCACTCAACATAAATCTCTGGAGGACTATCCAAATTTTTTCTTGTATTGGAAGTTTGTTTCTTTTTTTACAAATCCAGTGAAATATCCTTTTATTTTTTTTAGTTTTTATTTATTGAAGTATAGTTGAAATACAATGTTATATTAATTTGATTTTATTTTTTTAATGTTTTATTTATTTCTAGGAGAGAGAGAGACAGCTTGAGCAGGGGAGGGTCAGAGAGAGAGGGAGACACAGACTGTGAAACAGGCTCCAGGCTCTGAGCTGGCAGTCAGCACAGAGCCCAACGCGGGGCTCGAACCCACGAACCGCGAGATCATGACCCAAGTGAAAGTCGGACACTTAACCGACTAAGCCACCCAAGCGCCCCAATGTTATATTAATTTTAGGTGTACAACATACTGTTTGGACAATTCTGAACATTCCTCAGTGCTCACTATAATAAGTATAGTCACCATCTGTCAACATATAACATTATTACTATATTACCAACTATATTCCCTATGCTGTATAGTAGTTTGTTCATTTTTACTGCTGAGTTGCAATCCCTGGTATAGTTGTTCTTCAACTTATATAACCGCTCACCCTTTGAAGTCTGGGTTGTTTCTAGAGAGATCAAGATTTTGTTGGAGTAATTTTATCAACACTGTTGGTGTTTCTTTTCTCAGCTTCTTCTGTTCCATGTAAGGATAAATAAGGGAAAAAGAAAACTAAGAGAACTCACCACGTTGCCATTCCTCGACAGTTTGTCTACTCTTTACCTTTCAGAGTCTTATGTTTGTTTTATATATAATGTCTAAGGACTTAGTTGTACTTAATGAGAGAAATAAAAAAAAATATGTTTACTCCATCTCCTAGAAGTGCACATTCAGGAAAAACTTTTGAACAATCACATTTTTTTAAACTTTTTAAATTTATTTTATTTTATTTTATTTTATTTTGAGAGAGAGAGGGCACATGCATGAGTGGGGGAGGGAGCTGAGAGAGAGAGAGAGAGGGAGAGAAAGAGAGAGAGAGAGGGAGAGAAAGAGAGAGAATCCCAAGCAGGCTTCATACATAGTGAGAAGCCTGACTCACGGCTCAAACTCACTAATCATTAGATCATGGCCTGAGCCAAAACCAAGAGTCAGACACCTAACCAACTGAGCCACGCAGGCACCCTTGTCAATCATCTTTAAAAATCAATCCAATACCTATTGGAAGCCTACTTCAAATATAATATAAAATCCAAGCAATAAGTACATCAAAGCACTGTTAGCTCCTGCATCATTCCAAAGGATCTGCGTTGCTAACCTTGTATTGATCATTCTGTAAATGTAGTAAATGGGGATTTGTCATTTAAATATTAATTTTTAAAATACAAATTTGGTAATCAACAGAATGTAACTTCAAAAGCTTCCATTCCAATTCAGTTGTAGATTATTTTTGCTGGGCATGGAAATGGTATTTATGGATAATATTTTCAAGCTTAAGGTTGAGATTTTTTATGAAGAAATGAAAATATTTCATTATAATTTCAAGCATGATAAGGGAAGAATTTATTGTTTCTTTTCATAATATAAAAAATAATTTATAATGTTCATTTAGCAAATATTTTTAATTACTTATCACTACTTCAATTCAAAGTTATTAATGTTTTCATGACATTTACAATATTGAGTGAAAAAAATTGAGAATCATTTTAATTCTTTTTGTTAAAAAACACCGTTACAATTACTTTGGGTAAAATTTGGAGTAGCACAATTTAGTAATAATAAGAATATGAGATCACATCTCTTCATGAAAAAAAGGCATTTTCTAACTATTTCAAGGTAGGAAAAGAAACGGATTAGTAATGATTAAGACCCTTAAAATTTGCCATATCATTCCAACTATGGGAGTTGAATTTTCAGCAAGAAATTATATTTAGTAGAATTTTCCCCAAGAGAAACCAACAGGATTTTCCCCAGATACTGTTTCAAAATTAATATGGATATGTATAGTAAAGACGACAAGATTTATATGAATTTTAGAGTTTTTGATTATGTTCTCTGTATTTTGACAAATGTTTTGCGCTCTGTGCCTTCAGATATCCTATATTCTAACACTGGAAATTGTTAATGGAAAAGTTAGAGAAAAAAGTGTTGGATTATGAGTATCATTAACCTTATTTATGGAATTTAGCAATATTATAAATTGAGTTCCATTTTAAATTTTGTGAGTGTTGTAGACCTATATCAGTTGTCAATTTTTACACTACTATACCACATTCTTATAAGCATGCTTTATCACTGAATTGCCATATTTAAAATTCAAATTCTCATATTGCACTGGTGCTAGAAAAAATATGTGAGACCATATGAATATGCAAATTACTGATTTATTGGTACGGGGTGTGAATAAAGCATTGGGAGAGGCAATAGGATTCATCGCACCTCCAGAAACTCTTGAGTGCCTAGTTTTATATTTTATCGTCTGTTGCACAAAGCTTTGCTAATTCCCATTAAGGTTATTGACACTACATACCCTAGAGAGGCAACACTGCCTCTAAACACTGTTTTCTTCATTTGCATGTGATTTTTATCACCGTAATAACAGTATAAGGTGAGGACTCTGGCACCTATACAACTGGTAATGGCTCATCTGTTATTTAGCCTTTAGGGAAAGTTAACGAACTCGCTCCCAACTCTAGCATCTTTCTAGGTACCTGATTCACACAGCTGATAGAGTAACAAAATGTTCTGTACATAAATTAGATTCTTATCTGCTCACTTTTTCTGTCTCTCTGTTCTTCTAAATCTTTATGCTAGTTCCTAAATTTATTAATTTAAGCCACTTTATTTTTACTAACTAACCTTATTATCTTGTCCTCTAAATAAATAGCTCTTCGTCTAAACATTGCTGTTCACTCAACAACGAACAGATAAGTCAGTGAATGAAAAGTATTAGTTTCACTTCAAAACAGTGCTCGTTTCTATATTTGCCTGTTTCTTTCACTTGAACAAAGTGTTGAGGATGTTGCTCATTTGAACTACTGTAACTGATAGTAGCAAATGAATTAATACAAATCATGTTTATCAGCTAAAGTCAGAAGACTACACAAATAACAGCTCAATCTGAGGCTGTATACTTAGTCTGACATAATTGCTACTGCTGGGTAGCTGACCTGTAGCCCAGTGGAGGACCCAACACATCATTGAGAGAGCTATTAGTAGCCCATGATCACAGCCATTAGGCTGCATATGGAAGCTAGGAAATGCCACTTCTGAGATTATGACATCTCTCTGAAGAAAATCTATACTTTTATAATTTTTATAGCTCCACACAGTGGCATTATTACATGACTTAAAACAATTATACTTTATTTGAATAGAACATTAAATTAACATTGAATTGCTCTAAAATTCTTATGAAAGTATGTGTGACATCCACATTAATTCCAAATGAATCCATTATGATTAGTGCTATTACAATGAATACAAATGAGTTAACAATGAAATGACACTAAAAAAAATGCTCTCATTAAAATGTAGTAAGCGACACAAATACTGTTATATAGTATCCCAACTATTTTTGTCATTTTACAATTTTGTGCATGTCCCCTAAATCCTAATAGCAAAGTTTTAATAATGTGTAATGTTTATTAGCTCTAGCAAAGAATTAATAATGAATGAATTATTGTCTTTAAGGTAATGATGTGAAGACTCCCTTCCCTCTACATAGTGCAGACTTTTCTGGGCTTTTCAATTAAACCAGGAAAAATCTTCAATTGTTTTGGAGCTAAGACATTTTCTAGCTGCAGGTAACCATTCTGCAACCACATGGTGTGGCAGCAGATATAGTAAATTGATGGACACCACCATGTTTATTTTGTTACTCCTTGAAGTGCTGCTATTTATATGGCTTCCCGCAATGAAATCCCAAAGCAGTCTCCAGTCTATGTTGCCTCATTTACTGAGTCCCAGAACTATATTCCACGCATGTACCTGTTCAAGAGCAACATGCCCCAAAATGTCATTTCCCAGATGGCTGTACTTACTAACAAAAAACAGGAATCAGTGAATTAAGATGTTCCTTATATCTTTGAAGATATTCTTCAAAGGGTCCCTTTGCTGAAAGTTTTCAAAATCAATGAGCAAGTTTATTTTCTTCATAACAGAATGCAGTTAATGAATGAATAGTATTAAACCTTATAAAATAATAGCTAAGAAAAATGCTTGGGGAAAAATAGCATTTCTTAATTCATTAGGTCAATATTTATTGAAATCCACTATGTGCCTGACCCTGTGGGCAGGGATACACTTGTTCATAAGAAAGGCCATCTTTTACTCATGGAGTTCATGGCACAGCAAGGGTCCTATTGAGCTCTCAATCATTCTTTACTCTGCTCAAATAGCACTTTTTATTATAAGTAAAGTAACTGCATGTCCTGTGTGCTATCTTCAAGTCTTTCAACATGGCTTTGTTCATTTATAATTTAAATACTATCAGCAATTTCTTAATCATATAAGTTCATGTCCAAAGACGTTGTTACTGGAGAGAAATTATACATGACAAGTAGTCTAAGAGGATGGTGTTATCCAACATTCGCAAGCTCATGAAATTTAATTTTTGTTTACATTTTGTTATTCACGATTTTTAAAAAATTTTTTTGCTGTTGTTCTTTACTCTCAGTGCTTCCAAGATATTCTAGTCCTTTAAGTAACTTAAGTTTGAATTGAGGGCTTGTTCAGCTCAATCTCATTGTTTTTCACTCAGGTTAAAAATTGTGTTGGAGGGATGTGGGAATGAAATTTTAGTTCCCCAATTTGATACACTATGTCAGATACTCACACAAATTAAAAATATTTTATTGGTCACACTAAAATTAATTCATATTAACTGATATGTTAACATCTCATGTTTTGTAGTTTCAAACCATTGCCTCTCTACTCATTCCTCCAACCCTAGTCTCAGCAAGTTCACCTCACAAATATAACCACGACTATCAGTTATCCTCCACTGGGGGGAAAAATCAAAATTTGTACATTTACTCTTCCATTTGCCTTTAAAAGTCACATACTTCCCCCCACCCCCAAAACTTCAGTACCTATGATCTTGATGTTATCTCTGCATTTTCTGGGACTCTGCTTGAGAAGTAACCTTTATCCTGTATCCAGTCCCTCTTTCACCTTTGACATTCTAGAAGTAGGATTATCAATAAATGATAAATAGGCAGAGAGACAGATAGATAATAGATAAGGGTAGCAGGGTAGCAAAGAGGATATATGCATATTAAGGTGGACTTTTTTTGCTGTCATTACCAAGTTGAAATAAATGTATAAAAATATAGATAGTAACAATTATATGTAGATCTTACCAAGTTTGAATTTAGTGTGTCTCTTCAACTTATGTTGGTTTCCTAGCAAACAGACCATGTTAACAATTAATATACCAACCCCGTATAGTGTTATTTATGAAATATGCCATCAACTGTGTGTAAGGTTCATACCAATTATTTTTATATTATATTAGAAAAGTTGCATTTTATGTTTTTTCTAACTACAGGGGCAAGAAAAATCACTACACTGTGAAAAAAGTACCCAACAGAGTCATCTGTAGGACTTTTTGGACATCTTGTTTAATGAATTCTCTCCCTCAAAAATGCAAATAACATGTGGTGTCTTAGTAAAGTCACCACTGAGCTTTTAAACTAGAAATAACTATGTAGTTCATCGATTCCAGATTCTCAGTGGATCTATAGAATAAGCAAGAAATTTAAGACAAATTTTAAAAGCATTTTTTTAATTTAGATTTTAGTTAACATACAGTGTAATATTGGTTTCAAGAGTAAAATTCAGTGATTCATCACTTACATACAACACGCAGTGCTCATCACAAGTGTCCTTTTTAATACCCATCACCCATCTAGACCGTCTCCCACCCACGTCCCTCCATGAACCCTCAATTTGTTCTCTATCATTAAGAATCTCTTGTGGTTTGTTTCCATTTATTCTCTCCATCCCCCACTCCCATGTACTCATCCTTTTTGCTTCCTGAATTCTATATAGGGGTGAAATCATATGTTTTTTGTCTTTCTCTGATTGACTTACTTCACTTAGGAAAGTACATTCTAGCACCATCCATGTCATTGCAAATGGCATGATTTCATTCTTTCTGTTGGCCGACTAACATCACACTCATCATCAGGGAAATATAAATCGAAACCATGATGAGATACCACCTCACACCTGCCAGAATGGCTAAAATCAACAACACAAGAAACAACAGGTATTGTCAAGGATGCAGAGAAACAGGAACCTTTTGATTTGAAGGGGTACATGCACCCCAATGTTTATTTTAGCGTTATAAACAATAGCCAAACTATGTACAGAGCCCAAATGTCCGTCGACTAATGAATGGATAAAGATGATGATGAATTGAAAATGCCAGTAAACTGGAAATCCCAATAAATTGGTTGTCTAACTTGAAGTTTCAGCTTTATATTACTTTCCACTGCATCCTTGAAAATGCATTTATCCTTACAAACGTAAAATTGTCTATCAGATAATCTCTAAAATACATATTCTATATATATTAATTCATTATATAGCATATTTTACATAAAGTATATAGTACATATATAGTACATTATTATAGATCTATTTGTAGATTATATGCAATGGTTCTCAATTTTTTGTCTTTCTATATGTCTGGCTTCAATATGACATATACAGAGAACTAGTTGCCTCTTAGTGTCATGACAAAAGAATGTTCCATTCAAAATCACATGGCCAGGTAAAACTACCTGCATAACAGGGATTCCATCATCTAATATTAGTTGATAAGATACATTAGTTTCATATATATCAGTAAAATTTACCACTTAGGAAAAAGATCTATTGTGTTCACAAAGGAAGACAGTTAATACCCCAAATTGTTTTCACACATCAAGATCTGTGAAATGAAAGATTCTTCTATGTGATTTTATAGAAGATGATGACTGCTTATGACTATAAGGGATGATGTACTTGTTGGAAAAGGAAAGGGAGGGCGATAAATCTAAAAGTTACAAGGGAAAAAGGGGAGAGAGAACACAGAATGCTTCTCTTCTCTAGAAGGACAGAGGAATAGACCTTAGAGGAAAATATTTTAGCTTTTAACAAGAGAAAGGCTGAAGACATAGTGGCATAGGCCATTTTCATGAAGCATCTTATGAGATGTGAAGAATAAATTGAGTTCTTCATAGTTTATTATGGAAAATACTGGTAGCAATGGCAGATCAAGGTGCTTCTTCAAAGACCTTGTAATAAAGAAGCCTATGAATAAGCCATATTTAAATATCGTGAAGAGTTTTTTAAAATTGCTGAAATCATAAATATAGTCAAAGACGATTGGGTAGTTGAACAGAAGTTGGAGTTTTACAGCTATGAATCAATTTTTACTAATAATTTTATCAAATTTATTTTTTTATGTTTATTGGCATATGTATATTTGTTGCTTAAATTCTAGTAAGTTTAAATATGAAATGATAGTTAAATATTGCAATGGAGTATTATAATAAAAATAATAATATGGCAATTTAAAAAATGTTTACCTATTTTTGAGAGATAACAAAATAGCATGAGTAGGGAAGGGGCAGAGAGAGAGGGAGAGAGACAATGCGAAGCAGACTCATGCTGTCAGTGCAGAGCTCAACATGGGACTCGATCTCAGTTAGCCTCACGAACTGTGAGACCATGACCTGAACTGACATCAAGAGCCAGATGCTCAATTTACTGAGCCACCCAGGTGCTCTGTGATATGACATTTGATTGTATTTTTGCTAGTTTTTTTTAGAATCTGTGCATGTGTAGTTATAAATAGTTTGATATTTAGTTTTATTTATGCTCTCTTTTTAAATCTAAGCTTTAGTATCATATCTAGAGTTATCTTATGATTTTTTAAATGAATGGACTCCAGATGGAGAATGCCTAAGGTTAAAATACCAACTTTAATACTAAATGTACAATACAAACATTATTCATAATTTTTCTATGTCTAGAATTTCTTATATGTAAAATATTGATTATAATAGTATTTTAGTATAAATATTCTTATTACTTTAGGAACTTAGTACTATCATTTAGCACAGGATTGTGAGGAAAAATAAGAAGAGATGTGGAAGGGATTAGTGAAATACCTGAAAATATTAATTGCTCAGAAAATATTGTAAGTAACCATATAGGTTGTACTTTGAGTTAAATACATCAGGACACTTCCTACTTTTGCTATTCTAGAACAACAAAAACACTTAATTTCTTAAGGTATTACATAAGATAGTAGCAGAAATTTATGATGTTAATAAGAGAAGGTTGTTACCCTTAAGACAATCTAAACCTAACTGTTTCTGTATATTGAAAAGATAGTGAAATTGATAAGTAAATAGCAGATTATGATATATGACAGAATGTTTTAACAATGTCAGAGTATGAAGAAAATCATGAATTCAAATAATAAAACTCTAAAGCTGCAATTATAATGGAACTAAATTCTGTTTATTTCTTTTTAATACAAAGTAGATTATTTTTTAATAGGATGGGATATCTGATAATTGGAAATACATTTAGGACCATCATAGAAATATCCAGTATGAAAACAGAAAATCTTCAATTCCTTTTGCCATCAACTGTATAAATAATTCCAGTAACCTCCCTCTCTGCCATCATTCTAATTTTCTGATTAGGATAACTGACCAATTCAAACAAAACACTTGAAATTATAGTGTTTACCTATAACAACACATAAAAACACATATTGGTTTGCCTGGATATCAAAATTTAAGGTTACACAATATCACTGAAGAAATGGGCATGGCAAAAGAACATAACTCAAAATCTGACCCCAGTCACCTATGAATAACATAGTAGGTATGGCTCCTGGTTCCTAAGTGTATGGTTAAAATAATGTCCCAGAATATCTGACAAAATCTTGCAGATTGAGAACTCTAATCATAGAAGGGACCAAGAGGGAAGCTCCTGGAAACTTTTGTTCCTCAAGTGTAAAATCACAGATTGTATTAGAACAGACATGAGCAAAGCACAGGAATCTTTACTCTTCTCACAGAAATGTTTAATTATCTGTTTTTATCAGAAATAAAATGTACAGGGGCACCTAGGTAGCTCAGTCAGTTAAGCGTCTGACTTCAGCTCAGGTCATAATTTCACAGTTCATGGGTTCGAGCCCCATGTCGGACTCTGTGCTGACAGCTAGCTCAGAGCCTGTGTCTCCCTCTCTCTCTGACCCTTCCCTGCTCATACTGTCTCTCTCAGAAATAAATAAAAAACATTTAAAAATTTTAAAAAAAGAAAGAAAATATACAGATGTATAATATTCCCTTTGTTGGGACTCTTTGAAATGTGATCCCTTTACTGAAGTAAATGGATATTCTGATATCTGCTATACATAGATTCATGTAGTAAATATTTTTTTTTTTACTTTCTCTCATGATGAGCAAAAATGACATGGTTTTAATCTGACAACAACTTAGTTGATATTGACTATCTTGCCTCCTGGGATATATAAATTATTTGGTTCTATATCACAATTAAATTGACCATATCACCATCTTCACAACTGAATGTTAATTTTCAACATTAATGGTATCATTTACATTGGCCTGAGAGAAAGAAATTTCTATATACCTTGTGAGATGTATGATTTTTAGAATATGTGAGATAAAGCCCACATTTATCTGTCATCTCAATAATAATTATGCATTCTAATAGTTCAGAGTATATCAAGATATAATTTCAAATGATGGTTATGAGAAATGGTACCCTCTACCATTTAGAAAGTAGTACAATCCTTGATGAATTTCTTACAGTTGATTGTACTTCTCTGAGTTTATACTGGCTGATAACAGAATCTTTTGACTTTAAACAGATACAGGGCAAAGGAACAGATATATATTTCCAACTTTATAGTTCTGTCACTCAGACATTTTGATAATTGATAATTGAGATTATAATACACTCTAATAGGAAAGTGGAAGCCCTACAGTTTTAGAGCAAAGACATTTCTCTTTGGAAAATATCAGTTTTCCTTTTGACAAACATACTTTGGGTTTTTACTGGGCATTGGTAGAGACTAAAACTATAGGACACCAGGTGATAATTATAGGATACCAGTCTCTCCCCCAATATGGTGCTGGAACTCAGGAACAGGATTTCATGACCTGAGCGGAAATCAAGAGTCCCATGCTCTTAATCCAGAGACTAAGCCACCCAGGTGACCCAAGGCTCCAACATATTTGTAAAAGTTTGAGGTCCTATCTTCCTCAAAATAAATTACAGAAGAAGTTGAGTGTGTACGATGCCTCATATGTTGCCATTCTTCTTAATTAAATAATATTCTCTCCACCTTCTTACTTCTCAAGGAAACCTGCTGGAGTTCTAAAGATCCATCTTGTTATTAGCTGTAGCAGTAATGAATTTTCTTCCTTTCATGCTGAGCATGGCCTCACATCTATACAACTGTTATTTGAAACATGGCAGAAACTCCTGCCAGCTCAGGTTGGCAAGGAAATTTTCCTGTCCAAAAGAGAGATAGCAACAATCAGAGCACTGCTTGGCTGTCTTCAAATCAGTTCTTAGTACTCGGCCTGCAACTCTCTCCCCAATTCTTTCCCATTATCACATAATAAAGTGGAGGACTTTTTACTTTCCAACCGACCATAAAATTTGGTGAAAATGCCCTTTACTTCTTGCTATGGACTTACATCAGATCATCCCGTGGAATTACTGTACTTCAAAGCCATGTCTCTGTCGCCTTCCTATTCTTATCACCTAAGCTGTCAAGAGCTCAGAAGGTTCTAAGGTTTAATCCTACTTTCAAGCTGAAAAATAATATGTCAATTTCATAGATGATGCCAGAAGACAGGAAACTCCAATGTCAGAGACAAAGCATTGTATTATTCACAGCACATTACACTTTTGAACTTTAGCATATTTGATTCAGTTTCCCTCACCCCTATGTCCCACCAGCATAATGTATAGAGACCCAGAAGCATACCAGCATATTCAGTGAGTTGCACTACAGGGAAAGAATCCTGAGTTTAGGAAACTTTATCATTTTATAATGGGCAGTAAATGTTACTGCCCTGTGCTCTTGGAAAGAGACAGTGTTTCCATCTCCCAAAAGTATTAACTACACATTTTTGAAAAGATGTTCTGGGACAATGACCCTTAGTGCCTCTGGTTCCAAAACACACAGAAAAACAAGAAACCAATAGAGAATTGTCTCCTAACATACAGGAAATGAAAACACGCACATATAAAGCAAAGCAAAAATGTACAATGTATGAACGTACACATACAATATTAACGTTTTTGTATTGGGGCCCTGCTTGATACTATATGCCCCCATTCATTTAGAGATATGTTTTATTTGGGTGCAGTTATCCACTATGTACAGTGCATATATGCTGCTCCTAAGTTCATCACCAACGTGAATTTTTCCCTTTTATTGTTTTCTCTTCATATATTCATTGAGTTAAATTATGTTCTAAAGAATTTAAACTATTCACAAAGCTATCTAAACAGTGCAATGAAATGATATATTTTCATAATTTAACTTTACTCTGTATCCTTCAAAGTGTAAGTAGATAAATTAAATCAAGACTTAGAGACTCTGTCTTCTCTTTGTTCTGCAGATGGAGATTAAGAGGAAGGAAGAGTAATGGCTATTTTCTTATCTGAAGTCAAATATTCCATAAGCCCCAGGATTCTCTGTATAACTTAAATAATAGTGTGTTTCTAAAATAAGTTGTGCCACAGTGTATTCTATTTGCCATTCTCATAAGGATAGGACCCATTGTGTGAATTCAACTTGAACCTAAGTGGTATGTGGGACACTTCAGCACAGTCACATTACTAAGAAGCAATTTCACAGTTGGCATTAAATGTTTCCTCCTAATGGCAATGAAATATATACATCATGACTATAATTTTTGGTAGTAAAATGCAGATTTTCAGCAGGAGGACAAAAGGATACTGTTTTTAATAAATTTGGTAACTTTTTTTAGCACAAAATGAACTAATAATTTTACATTAGATTTAGATAAAGTCTACTACCTCTATGACTCTTCTAATGTTGCTAACATTCTGTTTATTTAATATGTATGAATTATGTAGCTGTATCCCCAAACAAAGTTTACCTTTGATTCATTTGATTATTCCCCTGACTTGATAATACATTTTTCCCAATTATTTTTTCTGGAGAATTTAAAATATTTTCACTATTTAGCAATAGCACATTTTATTTATTTTTTCCAGTGTTTATTTTTGAGAGACAGAAACAGAGCATGAGCAGGGAAGGGGCAGAGAGAGAGGGAGACACAGGATCTGAGGCAGGCTCCAGGCTCTGAGCTGTCAGCACAGAGCCTTATGTGGGGCTCGAACCCATAGACCACAAGATCATGACCTGAGCTGAAGTTGGATGCTTAACAGATTGAGCCACTCAGGCGCCCCAGCAATAGCACATTTTAATTTACTTATTTATAACCAACAGCTACACACATTGAAAATGAAACTTTTGAGATGTCTTTAAGTATTTATTGTGTTTTCATTGGTGAGGCAGGCAATAAAATCTTATCTTTTTCTCAAGGTCAAAAATAAATAAGAATCAGGGTAACAGTAGATGGAGACTGAAATGTTAGACTTAAGGATAAAATTTATTAGAGAATGTGATTTTAATTGTATGGTCAGTGAGGCTTTTAATCATACAGAGATGCTTTTTGGTCACCAGAGAAGTTGAACAATTGCAGGAATCTCCCATACTATGACAACTGGTCCTATTCTTCTTACCATATAGTGGAGTGTTGACCAGGCTTTGCTCTTCCTGTGAGTCAACAGATCTGAAAATAAGAAGGGTAGAAGTGGTTGAGCCAATCAGCATCAGTTCCTTATTAGAAATTTGCCATCAGGGAAAGAGTAAATTAGTAGTGGAAGAGCTTTTAGCCTGGACCTTCTCCCTAGGAAACTCGAGATTAGAAGAAAGGCTCACCTAGCAGTAAAGTTTTAGCAATTACATCTAAATGAAAGAAAACTAGAGAAGATGTCAAAAGATACATGTTTACACATGAGTTTGTAATTAACTAGCTTTGTGGATTTGCCAAATCATCTCACTATGTTAACTATCTTTTACAACATATATAAAAGTACATGTTCTACCAATCACAGCACATTTCCTACTGCTTTATTAGTAAAATAAAGTCGTATATGTTCACACACAGTAGTGCACTGGTTTCTTGCCTATAGGCCTTTTGTCCAAGATTCAAGCTGCCAATATTGTATAGGAATAATCATGCAGGAGTGCCTGGGTGACTGTCAGTTGAGCATCCGACTTTGGCTTAGGTCATGATCTCACAGCTTGTGAGTTCGAGCCCTGTGTCAGACTCTGTGCTGTGCTTCAGAGCCTGAAGCCTGCTTCAAATCTGTATCTCCCTCTCTCTGCTCTTCTCTGCTCATGCTCTGTCTCTCTTTCAAAAATAAATAAACATTAAAAATTAAAAAAATAATGATGCAAAAATTGAAAATAAACTAGGAAAAGAGAATAGCTGAGTGAATTCAAAGCAATTCTAGATGTAGGCACATTTAAGGCAAGAGTTGAGATCTTCTGTTTTCCATTGATTTCTTGATATTAGGAGTAATGATTCTCACTGGTATATAATTTTCCCATAAGGAAATTACATTTACTATATATGTTTTCTGTAATTGTAATAATTGAAAACTTGATTTTCTATTCACCCATTAAAAAAAAAGAGAAAGAAAGAAGGAAGGGAGGGAGGGAGGGAGGGAGGGAGGAAGGAAGGAAGGAAGGAAGGAAGGAAGGAAGGAAGGAAGGAAGGAAGGAAGGAAAGGAAGGAAAGGAAGGTAGAAAGGAAAGGAAAGAAAGAAAAGAAATCATGCCGTTTGCAATAACATGGATGGACCTTGAGGGCATTATGCTGAGTGGAATCAGAGAAAGCAAATGCTGTTCATACATAAAAGAAAGGATAATTCCTCACTTACATGTGGAATCTAAAAGAAAAAGCCAGACTCATAAAAACTGAGAGCAGATTGGTGGTTCCCAGAGGCAGGGGTTGGGGAAATGGGAGAATTGGGTAAAGGTGGTCACAAGGTATAAACTTCCATTTATATATGAGTCAGTTCTGGGGTATAATTAATGTACCATATGATGACTACAGTTAACAGTATTTCATTGTATATATGAAAGTTGCTATGAGAATAGATTTTAAAGTTCTCATTACAATTGTCAGACATAATGGCTGACCTTATTTCAGGGGAAATCTCTTGTTCCAGTTTACATTACTCCAAGTAAATGAATTTCTCTGTTATCCATCTACTCGGTATATGTAAGAAGGTTCCCTTAGGAAGAATGGAAGAAAAAATTTGCCTCTTTCTCCTTTTCTTATTTATTCTCTTCTAAGTAAAAAGGGAAATGATGCTAATCAAATGGTGAGAACTATTGACCTGTTTTGGTTTTAGATCTTTCCTCAAACAAAGTCTGACTAGGATTTGAGATCAGGGAGTTTTCTTGAGACATGTGTTCAGGACACAGAAGCTAGATAGTAAGGAAAGTATCACAGGGACAGAATAAAAGTTCATAAAGTTCATATTAATAACCTCGTGCCATGTGTGGGGAAGTAAGCCTCAGCCTAAGGATAACTCTCTGAAGAATTGTGTAGAACGTACTTCATAAAGGACAGAAAGGATGGCATTTGCCCTTCAGTGCTTGTTCCTGGAGGCTTTCTCCTCACAGTTCTAGGGTGGGCCTTACATGTAGTTCAGAGGCAGCAAAGCAGGGACTCTTTAGTGTTGGATGCTAGCAGTAAGCACAGAACTGTCAACCACATCTGTACTGAAATCAGGCCAAAGGAATAGAATATGTTCCAGTACACTATATGGTTTTGCCATACAACATCACTTTTACAAGCAATCTAAATAATGATTGCTCTGAAAGACAGGACCAATTAGCCTTTCTTTTATTCTATTTCATATTTCCTGCCTGTGTTCCAGTTGAACTTTAATTCGAGGGAGGGGGGGTATTGAAGAGTGAATGGGATGCCTAAGTCTAAGCCACACTCTCCAAAGTGGTTTTCCTAGTTGCCTGAGTTTGGGAAGTTATCAAGAAATTGGCACGTAAAGGAGGATTAGGAGGAACTTAACGGAGGACCATGGGGGGGAAGAAGGGGGGAAATAGTGGGAGAGAGGGAGAGAGGCAAACCATGAGAAACTCTTGAATGCTGAGAACAAACTGAGGACTGATGGGGGTGGGGGGTAGGGGGGAGATGAGCATGGAGGAGGGCACTCGTGGGGATGAGCACTGGGTTGTTGGGAGCCATTCTGAGCCCACTAGTCGAGAAAACTCCTGGTGAGGTTAAAGCAAGTTTGCATGGTCTCTTGCCAATCAGATGATGACCGATATCCACCCCCACTTAATTATTTCTACTTGAGCACTGACCCCTAAGGTACCTTGTTGATCAATATCGGGAGTGACTTGTCCCCTTATTCCAGCCCTGGTATGATGATTGCACCGTGTGAAGGAACTTATTGTGGGAACTTCTTTTGATTATGGGAACAGACATCGTGTCTCCAGAAGGTCCTGTTTCCCTCCATACTTTCCCTTGAGCTATGGACAAGCTAATGACCCCTAGTCATAAAAGATTGATCTTTATATGTACAATTCTATTTCTACCATTGCGTTAGTCCAAGATGTTCATACAGCTCAATCAACTAACCAAAAATGTCTTTCATGCCCTAGCTCTTCTAGAAATCATAAACGTAGACACAAAGGTAAATGCACTCGAAGAGGCTATTCTACGTATTGGACCTAAACTAAACTCTTTAAAGGTATGGTTGGCTCTCCGGTGCTGTAAAGAATATAACTGGAAAATCAAGTCTTGCCTGGAGACAAACAGCCTAACCTGGAGAGAAGGACAGAAGATAAGTTAGTACATACACCTTTGCTAACTGATGGTGTATAGCAGCCCCTTCCCTAAGGCCTACATTCCACAAACACCTTCCCTTACAGCTGTGATGAGGATGGATAAGAGTCAAACCTATGACTTAATCTGAGTGTTATTAAAATGTGAACACCCTGTCATTTTCTTACTCAACCTCACTATAATTGGGGCAGTTCTGCAAGAAGATTTCTGTAAAACCTGTCTCTGTACATTTTCTAAAAACATCACAAAGAGCTATCCATTGTAAAAATTCCATTTTCTGATGCCATGTTAACTTTTGACCTATAAATAAAGACACCAAAACCGACAGGACGGAGACACCTGCCTGGTGATCAGAAAGGATCTGGGGGCTCTCTCACTCTCTCGACGACACCGTCCATCCTTCAGGGACCCCTGGACCTGTCGGAGCCGGCCTCTGACATTGGGTGTTATATGGAAACCAACTGGACAATAAACTATTAAAAAAAAAAAAGGAAATTGGGTAGTCATTAATAAAGAGAGTACTTTGGATCTCATTTTCATACTAATCCTTATGTTTCCCATATAGATTGGAACCCAAAGGGAAAAAGGAGGTGAGAGGTCCCCCAAACATCCATAATAGTGATTCTTATGCATCTGATAAACGCTACCATTTAATAATTTTGCAACCTTAAAGTTATCTAATTTGAATCTTAGTTTCCTCATTAATAAAATTGGAATAATATATGTGTATATATTATACATATTCTGAAATGTAATACTAATATGAGATATAAGATATACTAATTTGTGCACATACCTATCTATCTATCTATGAATCAGGTTTATGATAAAGACCCAAAAAACAATTGCCTAAAAAACATAGAATGTTATCTCTCTCTAATATAAATGTCAGCAAATCAGTACTTTAGGGCACCTATGACATGTGGGATCTATAAAGTGCTCTCATATTCATTTTCTTGCTCTTGTATTACACTGGCTTCCACTCACAGGAACACTTTATGGACTAAGAGGAGTTCTCCAAATTAAGTCATCATCAATATACTCTGTACGGGAGAGAGAGGGAAAAAATAAAGAAGTAGGGCAAAGGCTTATGCTGGCTGTTGTATAAGAAAGATTCACATGCTACTATTTGCATCACATTGTTCAAAATCCTGTCACTTGGTCATACCTTAGCTATTAATGAAGGTAGGAAATGCTGTTCTTATTTTGGGCAATGATGTTTCCAGCAAACTTTTATGAGTTCGATTAAAATGGAAGAAAGACTATATAATTTAGCTACCACAATGAACCTAATCATATTGATATGAGGAGCAAATGGGGTAAAAGCTTATGAATAACTTAGCATAGTGCCTGTCACAAAGGAGCAATTTAATGTAGCTTATTTTAATAGTCATCATTATCTTCATCACTGTCAATTATTAAAAGTTTTTGTTCATGCCGTTCTAAATAAGCCAATCTTTTTAGGAGTATGCTGATGATATGAGTCTTGTACTTATGATACGTTGCTATCAAAGAAAAATACAAAAAAAAGTATCCTGATTAAATAGTTTATACATTCAGTCTCACATTATTTTTCTTTCATTACTAATGTATTTGTGTATATGTTTTATTTTCTTTAGATATTAGCGTTAAAATATTCTCAAGCTCTTCTTTCTACATATAGAATTTCTATCAGCCCCAGTAAGCTATGTTTTAGAAACGTGTATTAATATTCTGTTCAGATTTATTACTATGTAGATATTTTTATAACAATACAAGGTAAATTTTTAACAATCCATAATTTTTCACTTTTATGAGATTTATTCTATCATCATAGCTCTTTGTTTAAACCTTTAAAATATTTTTTGAAATTTCTGAACTGGTTTCAGAAATAAGTGCCTTATTCTTTATATCTGAAGAGTAATTAATTGGTAATGATAGTAATTCCCCACATATATAGTGTTCCAAATCTAGATAACCAGCATTAGCAAATTGGACCCTTGTAAGCTCTAAAATCTTAAAAAGAAATAGATAGATTTTACATGTCTAAGATTAACATTTAAATAATATGATGTTAGAAAAATACTTTTGAAAAGGTCTTTGAGTTCTATTCTTTTGAGGCCTTTAAACCTCATGGTTTTTATTCTCTAGCTTTCTACCATATTAACAAAAATAGTAACATTTGTAAAATAACCAAGAAAGTTTGCATGTTTTTCTTTCAATATAAGGCAATCTTTTTAGCAGGCTAATAACAATTGTATCCATCATCATATGTGAGATCTGATGAATTATTTAAACTGCAAACTTGTTATTTGAGTCTGAACAGGAAAAAAATTCATATTCAAGGAGTCATCATGTGTGGAGAAAGAGAGGGTTCTACTAACAGTTTCTCAAAACAAACTTTAGGGGGACCTGGGTACCTCAGTTTGCTAAGCATGGACTCTTGGTTTTGGCTCATGTCATGATCTCATGGTTTGTAGGTTTGAGCCCCTTGTGAGGTTCTGCGCTGATAGCACATAGCCTGCTTAGGATCCTCTCTCCCCGTCTCTCTCCGCTTCTCCCTCTTCTCCTTTGGTTGTGCTCTCTCTCTCAAAATAAATAAACTTAAAAAAATTAAAAAATAAAATTAAAATATATTTTATAAACCAAAGAGAAAAAACATTCTTGAGGCTTATGTACTGTTAATTCATGGGTCTTCCATATAGTCACCAAAAAGATGTTTCTAGATTATTATGTGCATATATGAAAATTTATGGGCTCCTACCCTCATTTTCTCTTTTACGAATGTTCTTGATGTCACTATTAAGCTACATTTACCTTCATAAAATTTGTGGATTATGGAATGTGTTAAGAGGAACTGCTCTGAGTATCACAGACTCTGCAATGCCTACAGACAGCTTGGTTTTTGACATCTGGTGCAATCTTGAAAGATAAATATCATACTCTTCTCCTACTCCCTCACTTAAAACAAGTAATGTTACAGTTACTGGTTTCTTTCTGTATACCAGACATTGTACTAAGGGTTATACAGACTGGATCTCAATTCAATGTCTATGACAATGTCTTTTTTTCCCCCCTTTTCAGCCAAATGCTGAAAAGTCAGTCACTTTTATTTGCAACCTCTTCATTTCTGCCCAATCACACCTTACCCACTCTGATCTATCACTCAAGGACAAAACAATAACAGTTTTGTTGAAGTTACAATAACATCCTAGTTGCCAAATTAAATGGTGGAAATTTTGGTCCTTTATTGGATCTCTCTGATGCATATGAAACTGTTAATCACTTATTAAATTGTCTGTGCACTTGATCTTTCTATATGCTTCCGGATCTCCTCCTTGCCATCTTTGTATTTTCTTTGTCTGCCTGTAAAACTCCTAATCTTCTATTAAATGAACTATTTCTGTTCTCCAGGAGTGTCTATTCTATATGCATGATATGAATCATTTCATCTGTTCTCATTATTTTAATAATTTTTCATATATTTGTCATTTCTAAATTTATGATCCAGATGACCTCTCCCTCAAGTTTCAGAGTTAAATATCTAATTTTCTTTTATGCATTTTTCAAAAGCATCTATTTCAAAACTTAATTTTTTGGCAAAAAATAAAAATACTAATAGAATCAAGCATTGGTAGATGAGGAGCACTACAACTCTAATGTCCTGCTGATGGGAATACAATATGCTGTAACCGCTTTAGGAAACTTCTAGAATATTATTACAAATTTAAATATATACTAATTAAATGACTTTGCAGTTACTATTCTAAATATTTACCGAGGATCACAATGATGTCCACACAAAGCTTTATATATGGATATACAAAACAGCCTTAGTTATAATACAACAGCTGGAAACAACTCTAATATCCACCAATAGATAAATGCATAAACAAATTGTAGTATATCCACACAAGAGAATTTTACTAAGTCATAAAGAAGGTATACTCAATTGATAACTGAAATATATGTCTGAATATCAAGTACATACATTAAGAGAAAAAACATACAAATAGTGCATACTGAATGATTCCCTTTATAAAAAATTCTTTTTTAATGAAGTTTATTTATTTTCAGAGAGAGAGAGAGAGTACACAGGGGAGTGGCAGAGAGAGGGAGAGAGAGAGAGGGAGTGAGAGACACACACACAGAGAATAATAAGCAGCCTCTATACTGTCTTGAACTCAAAAACCATGAGATCAATAACCTGAGCTGAAATCAAGAGTTGAACGTTTAACAGATAGGGCCACCCAGGCACCCCATAAGAAATTCTAGAAATTATAGGGGCACCTAGGTGGCTCAGTTAGTTAAATGTCTGACTTTAGCTCAGGTCATCTCACAGTAGTGGGTTCGAGCCCCACGTCAGGCTCTGTGCTCAAGAGCTCGGAGCCTGGAGCCTGCTTCAGATTCTGTATGTGTCTCTCCCTCTGTCTGCCACTGCCCCACTCATGCTTGCTCTCTCTCTTTCTCTCTCTCTCTCTCAAAAATAAATACACATTAAAAATAAAAAAGAAATTGTAGAAATTATAAATCTAATCTATAGTGACACAATATAGATCAATACTTACCTGTTGCTAGAAGTTAAGGGAAATTGACTGTAAGTTGACATGAAGAAACGTTTAAGATAGTTAAATTTTATTTACTATACACTATTATATCTCAATAAAAATGATTTAAAAATTGAATTGATTGGCATCCCAACCCATGTCAATTTTTTTTCCTTTGCTGTGTTAACCTCATGATGACCCCACAATTTACAGTTATCCAGGATAATGCCCCCTAACTCCATTCTGTCTTTGGTTCTTTGTACAACTGCCAACATCTTCCATCTATGCCAAATGAGTATTTCCTAGATGTGTCAAACCTGCACCTTACTCCCTTTCTTCTGAATACAGTTCTCTCGAGGTACCTACTCATTTGGTTTAAATGGAACTGATGCTTACCCTTGCTCAACACATTTAGACAGAGCCTATTCTAATGCCTTATCAAATTGATAAATGTGGTTCTAGTTGGAGAAATTAAACCTATATTTGCCACCTCTTTCTCTGTCTTATTGGAATTATTCAAAATAGGACTTCACTTTTCACTAGGATTATACCCAGATAGGATAATGTAACTCTAGGACTTGTGAAAAATTTTAAGGTTCGATAAATAAAATATAATTCCTTCCCTCAGATTTCAGAATTAAATGAGAAACCACACATTGGACACATTGAAGTAAAAGTTCAAAATTCCAAATTAATTACTGATAGGCCTGTTTGGAGAATATGACCTTAGCAATGCAGTCAAATAGACTTGCTAGTACTTTCACACAATTAGATTTACCTGCCTAGGCATAGGCACCTTTGTACAACTGAATTACAGGCCTTCCATAAAATACCAAAGAGTGCCACGATGAAATAATGACAAAATAAAACAAAGTATAATGAACCTTTGCTGTGGTAGACAGATATGAAAAAGATTGGTTACTGGGGTGGGCATATTCAATTCCTTGTTTCTGGAACATTTGTTAAGTAAGTCCCTCCTCCCCTGGGGAAAAACTTAATAGAATGTGGCGATAATAAGGAAGTATTCCTCCCATATGTTGCACCTCTGTGGATATTAAAATATGAAGTATGCCCCAGCTTAAATAATTCCTTCTTCCTGGCATGCAAAAAAAGGGAATAACCTACATGGGAATGAAGCAAACACAGAGAAAAGACTACCAGAGAAATGGAACAAAACAGACAACTTTCTTGATGGCCTTGTTTGAATATCTGAATCCAGTCTGGCTAGTCCTTTATGTTACCATTCTCTAGCTTCCACACAGAGAGGATGGGGTGGCTTTAACACTGCAGATGAGAGAAGAGCATATGCTGGAGATCTGCACATGGACACAACTGATCATCCTCTAGTACACAGCCTCCACCACCAGCCCAGCGGCCTGCACACTCCTCTGTACTCAGGAGGCTCTGAGTACCACTGACAGGTGTCAGTTTGAAGTATTTCATGTTCACCACTTTAATGCCTGACTTCCTAGCATGTCAGGCATGAGAGCTGAGCTGGCTGGGGACTACTGAAGGCCTGTGATGGGGTGGAAGGAGCTGACCTGTGAGGTAAGAACAGGGAGACTGTATAGTTTGGATAAGCAAACAATGGTTAAAATAGTCTGAGGGCAAAGGATTCTAATTTTCCATTGTTTTTAATGATACAAAGTATTTTTTATTTCAATATTCTTTTAGGTTTAAAATATAAGTTGATAAGTAGACAAATATCAGGTGCATGTTAATGCTGGTAGAAAACATCAATAGAAAAAAACCATGAATCCAGTATTCATATCATTGAAATTTGAGGAACACTGCAACTATTTATTTATAGATAAATAAAATATCAGCACCATTATCTGCTCCTTTTTTACATGAGAAGTTAATATTACTACTAATAAGATAATTTTGGCTCTGTTGCCTGCAAACTATTAAGCGAGTTTAATACTAAAAGCCCCTACTTTAGAACTCACAGCCTACAATTATATCTCTGCATGTCATTGGCTTTAAAATGAGGGGCGCCTGGATTGCTCAGTCGGTTCAGTGTCCGACTTCAGCTTCGGTCATGATCTCACCAGTTCATGAGTTCGAGCCCTGCGTTGGGCTCTGTGCTGAAAACTCAGAGCCCAAAGCCTGTTTCAGATTTTGTGTCTCCCTCTCTCTCTGTCCCTCCCCTGCTTGTGCTCTGTCTCTCTCTCCTTGAAAATAAACATTATTTTTTTTAATAAATAAATAAAGTGAAGAAAATGAAGGCTAAATATTATTCATCTATCCATAGGTTGTTGATGGGTACTGTAGGAGAACACACAGTTCACCAGAGTTCATGTATGAATCTCTTAACCTTACAGTGTGTATATCCTTATCTAAAAATATTGGTAGAATAATATTATCTTACGGGATCCTATGTGAATTTAATGCTTAATGAGTTAATTTGTGGATAATCCTTAGAAGAGTATCAAACAGAGGACAATCAATACAAAATGTTTATCAAGTAAAGTTGAAACTTGTAACATTTCTTCCTTTCTCAGACATACACAGCTTTCTGGTAAATATTTTTGAAGATACTATAATACTGTTTATCATCTCACTGTTCAGTAATCATTGCTTTTTCCACTACAATAAGATCAAATACTTTAACTGCAAGGCTGTATATAAGTTGCCTTATCAAAATGTTTATCCAAATCTTTAGTACATATAGAAAGAAACTCTCTAATCAACACAAAACAGTGGTTTCATTTTTCAGCAAAATATTTTCCAAACTTATTTTCCTTCCCAAGTTTTACATGCCAGGTTCTTTGAGAAAAATATTCTCTTTTTTATTTATTTACTTATTTATTTATTTCTACAAATAGTTTATTGTCAAGTTGGTTTCCATATAACACCCAGTGCTCATCCCCACAAGTGCCCTCCTATATGCCCACCTCCCCCCTTCCATCCCCCACACCCATCAGCCCTCAGTTTGTTCTCAGCATTCAAGAGTCTCTCATGGTTTGCCTCTCTCCCTCTCCCCCACTTTTCCCCCCTTCTTCTCCTCCATGGTCCCCTGTTAAGTTCCTCCTAATCCTCCTATACATGCAAACATATGGTATTTGTCCTTCTCTGCCTGACTTATTTCGCTCAGCATAACACCCTCAAGGTCCATCCATGTTGCTACACATGGCCAGATTTCATTGTTTCTCATTGCCATGTAGTATTCCATGGTATAGATAAACCACATCTTCTTGATCCGTTTGTCCGTGGATGGACACTTAGGCTCTTTCCATGTTTTGGCTATTGTTGAGAGTGCTGCTATGAACATTGGGTACATGTGCCCCTATGCATCAGCACTCCTGTATCCCTTGGGTAAATTCCTAGCAGCGCTATTGCTGGGTTATAGGGGAGTTCTATGGTTCACTTTTTGAGGAACCTCCACACTGTTTTCCAGAGGGGCTGCACCAGTTTACATTGCCACTAACAGTGTAGGAGGGTGCCCGTTTCTCCACATCCTCGCCAGCATCTAAAGTCTCCTGATTTGTTCATTTTAGCCACTCTGACTGGCAAGGGATGGTATCTCAGTGTGGTTTTGATTTGTATTTCCCTGATGAGGAGGGACGCTGAGCATCATTTCATGTGTCTTTTGGCCATCTGGATGTCCTCTTTGGAGAAGTATCTGCTTATATCTTCTGCCCATTTCTTCACTGGATTGTTTGGTTTTTGGGTGTGGAGTTTGGTGAGTTCCTTATAGATTTTGGATACTAGCCTTTTATTTGATATGTCATTTGCAATTATCTTTTCCCATTCCGTCGGTTGTCTATTAGATTTATGGATTGTCTCCTTTGCCTTGCAGAAGCTTTTAATCTTGATGAGGTCCCAATAGTTTATTTTTGCTCTTGATTCTTTTGCTTTTGGGATGTGTCAAGTAAGAAATTGCTGCAGTGGAGGTCAAGGAGGTTGCTTCCTGTTTTCTCCTCTAGGGTTTTGATGGTTTCCTGTCTCACGTTCAGGTCCTTTATCCATTTTGAGTTTATTTTTGTGTATGGTGTGAGATCCAGTTTCATTCTTCTGCTGTCCAGTTCTCCCAGCACCATCTGTTAAAGAGGCTGCCATTTTTCCATTGGATACTCTTTCCGGCTTTGTCAAAGATTAGTTGGCTGTATATTTTGGGGTCCAATTCTGAGTTCTCAATTCTATTCCATTGGTCTGTGTGTCTGTTTTTGTGCCAGTACCATACTGTCTTGATGATGACAGCTCAGAAAGATATTCTCTAGTGTCTTCTGCCTGTCAAAATTCTTCTCTTCATCTGAGACCTACTTTGATTTTAACATGCTTCATCAACAATATTTTGATTGATCCATACTTAGGTGATTATTCAGTATTTTGGTTAATATATTTTTACATATGTGTATACTTGGCTTTTCTCCTCACACAGTGAATCACAGCCCTTTTGTTGCTTTGTTTTTGTTTTTAACATAATTTATTGTCAAGTTGGGATAACATACAGTGTATACAGTGTGCTCTCTGTTTTGGGAGTAGATTCCCATGATTCATCATTTACATACAACACCCAGTGCTCATCTCAACAAGTGCCCTCCTCAATGCCCATCATCCATTACCCCTTTCCCCAATCCCCTCATTGAACCTCAAGTTTGTTCTCTGTATTTAGAGTCTCTTATGGTTTGCCTCACTCTCTTTGTAACTGTTTATTCCCCTTCCCTTCCCCCATGGTCTTCTGTTAAGTTACTCAAGTTCCACATATGAATGAAAACATATGATAGCTGTCTTTCTCTGACTGACTTGTTTCACTTAGCATAATACTCTCCAGTTCCATCATGTTGCAACAAATGGCATGATTTCATTCTTTCTCATTGCCAATTAGTATTCCATTGTATATATAAACCACATCCTCTTTATCCATTCATCAATTGATGAACCTTTAGTTTCTTTCCATAATTTGGCTACTATTGAAAGTGCTGCTATAAACATTGGGGTACATGTGCCCCTATGAATCAGAATTCCTGTATCCCTTGGATAAATTCCTAGTAGTGCTATTGTTGGGCTGTAGGAAAGTTCTAATTTTAACTTTTTGAGAAATCTCCGCACTCTTTTCCAGAGAAGCTGCTCAGTTTGCATTACCACCAACAGTGCAAGAGAGTTCTCGTTTCTCCACATCCTCACCAGCATCTGTTATTTCCTGAGTTGTTGATTTTAACCACTCTGACTGGGGTAAGGTGTATCTCAATGTGGAATTAAGGTCTAGTCTCATGTTGTACACACAAAATTGAGTACCCTTTATTCAGAGATTTTCAAGGAATTTTAATGATACTACTAACAACACTTCACATTCTGCGCCTTCATCATTTCCATGGTCACTGCAAAGTTACATTTAGCTAAAGCAAGAAATGTCCTTTGAATTTTGAATTTAGTATGAAAGGTATTAAGTGTAATATGAAATAAACTTTAATAAAATTTAGAGTATAAAAATTAAGGGCAAAACAAATAAAGAAAAGTGATAAATAATGTAACAGTGTTTCTAAATCTACATCTAGTATAGAGAAGAAAGCATACTAAAGATCAGCCTGGATATATAAAATGCACCAAATAGTTAGGGAATACATGTAATTTAAAGCAAAAATATAATAGTTTAATCACATTGTCATGTACTGTACTAGATCACTAAGCACATTTCAGTGAAACCAAAATATCAATACCATGCAGACTACATATTCTAACAGATCAGGAATGAACTTGACCAGCAAAATGATGTCATTTTCTTGTGGAGTAAACACTTAGTGTGATATGACATGGATGACATTAAAAATTAAGAAAGAATGCACTCTTTGATAATTGTACTAGTAAAAGTGGCTTTCACCTGGATCAAAGAAAATAGATTCCCCATCTCATTCTTAAAAGTGTCCAGATGGATTAAAGATAAAAGTGCAAACAGCAAAACTTTATCAACTTACTATAATATAGAGCACAATGTATATCTGACCCTTTCTTTTTTTTTTAATTTTTATGTTTATTTGTTTATTTATTTCTGAGAAAGAGAGAGAGTATAAGCAGGGGAGGGTCAAAGAGAGAGGGAGATACAAAATCTGAAGCAAGCTCCAGGCTAGCTGTCAGCACAGAGCCTGACATGGGGCTCCAATCCACGAACCATGATATCATGACCTGAGCCAAAGTCGGACGCGTAACTGACTGAGCCACCCAGGCGCCCCAGCCTGACCCTTTCTAAAGAAGGATATCTTAACCAAGGATTAAGTGTATAAATAAGAAAAGAAAGTTTTGATTTATTTGAAAATATTAAAAGTTAGGTCAAAGAGGTTGCTGCCTGTTTTCTCCTATAGGATTTTGATGGTTTCTTTTCTTAACATTTATGTCTTTCATCCATTTTGAATTTATTTTTGTGTATAATGTAAGAAAGTGGTCTAATTTCATTCTTCTGAATGTCACTGTCCAGTTCTCCCAGCACCATTTGCTAAAAAGGCTGTCTTTTTTTCCATTGGATACTCTTTCCTTCTTTGTTAAAGATTAATTGGCCATATATTTTTGGGTCCATTGCTGCATTCTGTATTCAATTCAGTTGATTTACGTGTCTGTTTTTGTGCATATTTGGAATTTGAGAAATTCAACAGATGAACACAGGGTAAGGAAAGGCAAAATAAGATAAGAACAGAGGGAGGCAAATCATGAGTCTCTTAAATACAGAGATCCAACAGAGAGTTGCTGGCAGGAAGGAGGGATGTGTTAAATGGGTGATGGGCATTAAGGAGGGCACTTTTCAGGATGAGCACTGGGTGTCTTATGTAAGAGATGAATCACTGAGTTCTGCTCCTGAAGCCAAGACTACACTGTATGTTAACTAACTTGAATTTTTTTAAAATGGTATAAAAATATATTAAAAATTAAAATTTGTAAAAACTCAGGGAGAATGTTTTGCAATAGATTCTTATACAGAATTTATTTAAATTAAACAAATTAAAATCAAACAAAAAACTCCCACTGTTTAATGAGTAAAGACAGTGAACTCAGTGAAACATGGATAAAGAATATACAAGCAAGTCACGGAAGCAGAACCATGATGGCTAATAAATATATGAAATATATGTATATGTATATATGTACATATATACATATACGAAATATATCCATGTGAAACATGGATAAAGAATATACAAGCAAGTCATGGAAGCAGAACCATGATGGCTAATAAATATATGAAATATATATATGTATACTCAAGCGCAATAGTAAGGATGAATAAAATCTAACCAGTAAGTTCCCATTTCACATCCTTCAAACTGGAAAACATGTAAAGTCCATTAATATTAGTTCTAAGTAAGGATGTAAGGGAATGGAATCCCTCATGTACTGTTCATAGAAGTAAAATTGGAATAACCACCTAGAAAAGCAATATTTAGAAGGGTTCAATGTGCACCCTGTTTACTCCAGCAATTCTTTTTTTTTTTTTTTTAATTTTTTTAATGTTTTATTTATTTCCAGGAGAAAGAGAGAGAGACAGTGTGAGCAGGGGAGGGTCAGAGAGAGAGGGAGACACAGACTCTGAAACAGGCTCCAGGCTCTGAGCTGGCAGCCAGCACAGAGCCCAACGCGGGGCCCAAACCCACGAACCGCGAGATCATGACCTAAGCGAAAGTCGGACGCTCAACCGATTAAGCCACCCAGGCGCCCCTACTCCAGCAATTCTGACTCTCTGATACATGTATACAGGAGATGAGTGCAGTTCTTCTATTGCAGTATTGTTTGTAACGGCAAAAACTTGGAAAAATTTAAATGTCTTTCAATAAAGGAATAAATAAACTCTGGTATATTCACATGGTAGTATTCCATAAAACGGTTAATAAGAATAAATTACGTCTGTAAGTATCAAGAAGGCTGATCTCAAAAACATAATGCTGAGTGAAAATAGCAAATTGCAAAAAAATATTTACAAAATGATAGCAATTATATAAATTTTATAAACACACAGAATAATGCTATATATTTTAGGGGACATAAATAGGTAGTGAAAAATATAATCATGCATAGAGAGAATAAACAACTTCAGGATAATAGTTCAAGCAGAGAAGAAAGAGTGAGATAAGACAGATGCTTTAACTAGGTCTATAATATTTTATTTTTTATTTAAAATATGAGGCAAGAGGTGCCTGGATGGCTCATTCAGCTCTTGGTTTCGGTTGAGGTAATGATCTCATGGTTCATGAGACTGAGCCCTATGTCAACCTGCTTGGGATCCTGTCTTTCTCTCTGCCCTTCCCCTGCTCATTCTCTCAATCTCTCTCTCTCACTCTCTCAAAATAAAATAATCTTTAAAAAATATGAAATAAATATGATATAAAATGACATTTTATATCTAAATACTGGATACATTAATTGTATTATATATTTAAAAGTAATGAGACCTTATAAAAACTTAAAAAATGATTTCATAATTTATCAATTTAGAAACTGAGTTTAAAAAACATTAATTTAAAATATTCCTTGCTTTTGTATTCATATTAGTTCACAAAAATACTGTTACTGAAACATTCGGTAAGGTTTTTTTAGGTTTCCTGTGTAATAAAACCAGTTCAGCTTCTGTAGTGGAGAAAAGATAAATGATATCAATTATCTTATGCATAATACATATTGTATTAGACTTCTGTATTAGGTACTCCTCCCAGGGAACTTCATAAGACCAAAAATATTTTTAGACTAGTAGAATTATTAGTTCCATTATAGTAGTATCCTACCTCATATAATATCATGGATATATTTTTACCTTTGTAAGAAGTTTTATGATATCTAATTTAATTACATTCAGTGGGATATAATAATCATTATTATGAATTTACCTGAAAACACATTTTACTTATTTTTTCCTTAGAATGGCTATTTATAACAAAACATGCAATCATACATTTGTAATAATTTCATAGAATTTAATTGAACTTAAAATTGGGCAAATACAGTTAATTTATGTTGGGAAAATACTTCAAACATCAAACAAACACTTCAAAACTGCTTGTTATGATTCTGACTCAATTCTAAGTAATTTATAAATATTAACTCCTGTGAACTCATCACAATCCTCTGAGGTAGGTACTATGACTATCCCTGTTTTATCCATATGGAAATTGAGACACAGAAAGGTTAAGAAATTACCTACTAGTGCAGAGCTCGTAGGTGATGGATTCAGGCTATGAATCTGGTTCCAGACATGCTGCTGCTGCTCACTACTTTTCTCTGTTCTAATTGATGAGTCACACTGTTTGAAATATCTGTATGCATTGGTGCCAGTCTGAAATTGAATATATGATTTTACATAACCTTTTTGGGTCCTTGTAGATGTACTTGGGCTTGTTTACACATGAACCAATATAAGCACTGTAATTATCAGTGGTAACATGTTTCAACAAGCAATTCAGTGACCTACCACAAAGGTCCCCAATCACGGGGCTGTTTTCCTTTTTTTTGCTAAATGAAGAGGTATACTCAATAAAAAAAACTTCTAAATGTAACAGCACAAGGTCATTCATGGGGCTGATCTCTCTACAACTGAAAGAGCTCACAATCCTTAAATAAAGCATACATTAGCCATGTTCAACAGTGAATACAGATCATTTTTTGTTAGGTGTGTAGAGGATAACAACAAAGTCTTCTCTCCCCAGGTTCTAATCTTGATGCTTTCTGAGTTAAGGGATCACCTCAATGGCAAAGACCTAGCTTGTTGTGGAAACAACAGTAGCAGATACCTCAGGTTGTCTTGCAGCAGAAATATCACTGGGAACCTCATTTTTCCATAATGCAATACTGACTCAATCCATAATTGGCATATGGATCCATTTAGTTCAACTGAGTAAGAATTAAATTGGCCACCCACTCTGTGAGAGGTTCTGGAGTAGATTCTTTGGGAAATAAAAGATTTATACTGTGCTTAAGATCTCCTCTTCTAGGGCAATTACTGGACTTCATTTTTTTGCTGCATATTGTGACATGTCTTTACTCCATTTTGCCCATTAAAGTTTTTCTATGCACAAACCTTAGGAAATCACTGAATTTTGTGTGTTTCAAGTTTTTGTTTGTTTGTTTTGTTTTTATCAGCAACAGGCCTTGTTCAGAATTATATGAATACTCTACCAAGTTGCTTTTGTTAAAACATTTACAACTATTCCTATTCTAAATGGCATGTGATTAAAGTGAATCAAGTAACTCTATAGCTGAAGTTTCTTGGGACAGAGTGCTTAATTCTCAAGAAATTACACTTCAATTATATGTCAAGCATATAATAACATAATAAGTATATTTGTAAGGGAAGGAATGGGAAGAATAAGGGGATTGGAGGATGATGATCAACGTGTTTGGGGTGCACTGTGATAATTATACCATAATAGCAACTCAGGGAATATTTTGGAAAATCTCTAGGAAAATATTTATTAAACTATTTATTTAAAAATGTGAAAATAAATGTTTTCATCAGCTTGGGTTTCCTAACAAATAGCATAGATAAGGGGCTTAAACAACATAAATTCATTTCTCCAGTTCTGGAGGCTGCAAAGTCCAAGATCAAGGTGCCAACATAGTCAGCTATGGCAAGAACTGTCTTCCTGGCTTGCAGACCATGGCCTTCTCACTGTGTTCTCAACATGATGGAGGGAGTCCTGGTGTTTCTTCCTCTTTTTGTAAGAGTATTAACCTTAATGGATTAGGACCCCATTTTAAGAGCTCATTTAACCATCATCACTTCCTCGCAGGTCCTATTGCCAAATATAGGCACACTGAGGATTAAGACTTCAACATACGAATTTGAGAGGGATGCAAACATTTAGCTATGGATTGTTGAGGAGAATTAACCAATAACTAAAAGGCTATTAACAGCAATAAGGCTCCTTTTATTCTTATAGGATTACAAAAAAGATTACTTTTTTGAAAAACACTAATGGATTATGTATTTATTATATATATATGACCTTCGTTTTACTTGCTAGCTATATTTGAGAGAAACTCAAAAACAGAAATTCCAGTGGCCGGCTGGATCCTTTGGGATAGCTTCTATAGATACTATAATTCTGTGAAAATAGCATAATGTCTGAATTTTGAACAATAACTGTGTTTTAGATAAACTAATAAGGTGAGGAAGAATATATTCCAATCAATATCTCTATATTTAGAATTGTTTTAAAGACAAATTCTGCCAAGATAGGTAATTGAAAAAACTTGAGCTATGGATTGTTGAGGAGAATTAACCAGATTTATCAGAATGGCAGACAAATATCTAGGGAAATAGTGTTCAATGTAACCTTATAAAGGTAGCAATAAAACATTAGGAGGAATTGGAACAGAGAAACTGAGATTATCAAAGAAATAAACAAACAAAAACCAAATATAGCAAAAAGTAAGGCTAAGAGATTATCCTTGGACTAGTCCCCACTCTGTAATTTTTTTCCATCGAAGATTCATTTTGTTCTCTACTAAATCTTCCCTTTAGCTTGCTGCACTTAAACTGTATTGCAGTTTGGGTCTAATAAAAGTTTTTGCAGATTGTTATACTATTTCAGAAGATAAATCAAAGCAGAACAATGTTTAATTGTTTCATGTTATACTTAATCTTATCTCAAATCTATATTAATTTGCAAATTTCTTAAATCACTTCTGGCCAATGAAATTGTAAAACTCTAGCTTTCAGGGTCATCCCTGCCTTCTTAATTCATAAAAATAATTATTAATGGCAATCTTGTGCTTGCACATTAAAGGCTTTTTCTTGCTGTCTTATAAACTATTTGCTCTAATTCTCTCCTACATGCACAGGCAGGTGTCATTCACACTTCTTTTCTATATGGTAGCCTAGCAACTGCAAATTGCAAGACCTTTTTTAAATAGTATTCTCTGCATAGTTTCAAAGTGATGCTACCCTCTCGAATTAGAAGGAATACTGCTGGTAGGCCTTTTCTCTTTGTTAGAAATTTAGTTAGGTGGTCTTCCTAAGTAATCAAGAACCTATATTAAAGCCCAAAAATATCAAACATCCATTTATTTAAAAAGTACCCAGAACAACAACAAAAACAGAAATCAAAGAATCAGATAGTTTGTAATTTAGAGGATAATAATACCACTTCCTGGTTCCTTTTAAAGATGGGTAATGCAGGGCGCCAGGCTGGCTCAGTCAGTTAAGTGTCATGCAATTAATTCACTCAATCAGATTAAATCTGTTACAGTTATTGCATAACATACCCAAAAATATACATATAAGAGTTAAGTAAGATTGACCAAAAGTCACAAAAAACTGTGTTTTCAATTCAAGTTAATTCATCCTTAAGCATTAACTTACAAAATTTATTATTGTAAAAGATTATGGTGATGCAATCCACTACAGAGTGAAGGATTACCGCATCTATGGCAAATTCATTAATTGCCTTGGGTCTAAGATTGCCAGAAAGAAAGTATGGATCTCCTAGTTCAACTTAATTTCGGATAAATAACAACAAATAGTTTTAGTGTGTATCTGTCCTATGCAATACTTAGGACAGAGTCATACTAAAAGTATTTGTTGCTTACCTGAAATTCATATTTAACTAGGTAACCCTATAGTTTTATTTACTAAATCTTTCAACTCTATCACAAAGAAATTTTAGATGGAACTATAAAATAAGTTAACTAATTATCTTGCTTACATAGAGACTAAATAACTGTTTGGCTAACAGATTGAGAGTACTAGAAATAATGTTTACCTTTTTTTAACTTACGCATCACAATAGCAACTAGATTCTTTAACCAGAAAATAAGGTACAAACAACTATGATTTGTAAGTACATTTTAGAATTTTAACCTCTGAATGTCTTATTTCCACACATTCGCTGTTTACTGAATAAGTAATAGCTTGTCCTATGGGAATATTTAATATATTCATCTTTTCTTCAAATCATGCTTATACTTGAGTAAAATAAAAATACATTTAAAAAATGGCATGACAGATTAGAAAGGCAAGAATATGGTGGAGAGCAGCAATGCTTTCAATTTAAAGGATGAAGTGAGACTATGTCAGGAAGACTAGCTGCCCCAATTCAAATGAGATGATGCAGTTGGCTATTTAAGAAAGCACAGTAGTGGGTTCAGAGTCACATCAGGGATTGAAATGAGGAAAGTTCTTGTTGTCATTTTTATTTCACCAACTGGAGCAAATTTTCAACTTGTGAAAAGTGGCTCACAGATCCTGGAAATTGAAATCCTTTATTAAAGCACAGGCAAGTGCAGGGCAATCAATGGCAATATCAGATTGAAGCTCATGCCTGTGAATCAATGTGACTTAACCCTGATTTGGGGAAAAATTATTTTGAGGATGAGAATATCAACCCTGTGCACTCCCTTGCGTTTTTTGCTGAGGGTGACAATTATTTCTTATCAGTGATGATATGGTGCCTTCTCAAATGAAAATGTACAAGAATAATGGCTGCCAGTGAAGGGAGAGGGATTGAAGCTGGGTGTAAGCCAATTTCTGCTGCAGCGAACATGCTGTCTGCAAATAGTAAGCAAGATAGCAGTCATTGTCATACATTCTCAGTTTCTAATGCTGGGTCAACAGCTTACTTGTAAGATTTATATAAATTGCTTAATCTGTCAGGTTCCTTTCTGTTAAGTGAGATGAACTCTAAGGTCTTTCCTTCTCTTACCAACTGTGACTATGCCAGTGATAAGGACCCTTGTGAACTGGAATATTTAACTGCTTTATATGAATTGGTTAAGCTTATGAGCACATAAGTACTGAAACTTCATTTCCTGGGACAGTATGTTAGATTAAGATATTCAGAATATTTCTAAATCCTAATCTGCCTTTTTTTACACACTAAATTTCAGTTATTTATGCAAGTTGATTACACCCCTGTTATGGATTTTACAAGAGTTTGGACACTTTAAAAACATTAACAGTGTTTATCTGACTTAGGAACAGATGTGTCTTTCCATAGAGCTTTGCTACAAACTAGATTTATAAGCATGCATTTCCATCTCTTGGACCCTTCTGAGCCACAGCAGGGGATGAAACCATTATGCACGGTTTCCCCACCATCTTCTTTCTGAAACCCTCAATTTAACGTCCTGTATTGGAATGGAAGTAATGACAAGTAAATAAACTTCCTGTTAGAATGATTTTGAATTCAGGCTGACAGACATGGATCATAGTAGCTATGTGAACTTGGGAAAAGTACCTTGTCCCCTTATGCCTGTATTTAAACATGAGGATAATAATTTACCAATCTCATAGGATCGTTGTGAATGTAATTGTGAGCAGTTAACACAGTCACGGGGTGGCTGGGTGGCTCAGTTGGTTAAGCGTCTGACTGCAGCTCAGGTCATAATCTCACAGTTCATGGGTTCCAGACCCATGTTGGAGTTCGTGCAGACAGCTCAGAACCTGGAGCTTTCAAATTCTGTCTGTCTCCTCTCTCTCCGCCCCTTCCCAGTTCAAGCTCTCTCTCTCTCTGTCTCTCTGTCTCAAAAATAAATAAACATTAAAGAAAAAAGAATAAAGGCTAGAAAAATTTACAGAACAAAAAACACTTAACACAGTCATACAATAAATGCCCCATACATGGTAGCTGTTGTTGCTATCATGCTGCTACTACTATTATTAAAATAAATATTTTTATTAGAAAACTGTGAGGAGTTTAATTAGAATCAGTACTGCTTTATTTTTTCAAGTCCACTGAATCCTCTGACACAGATATCAATAAAATCTGGCTTAAATAAGCATGATAAAAGGAGAGCATTCTACTTTATGAATATTCAATGTCTATGTATATAATATTTCTAAGTATAAGAGAGATAATGTGAGATACAGCTTTTTTAAAAAGGATGAGTGGGGAAAGCAAATTTATTTGTACCAGTGCTTATACCTAACAGGCAATATGCAATCAATAAATTGATTTTTTAATTTAATGTTAGATAGCTAATATAGTTTTCCTATGTAGGACAAACACCTGTATATACAAGAGCTAAGTGTAGGATGTTAATGTAGAAAACCAGATTCATCATAAGGATATTATTCTTTAAATAAACTCTCTTTCTTCATGTACCTCATGACATATTTCAGTCTAGAAGAAGCCTTCCTCTACTCAGGAGAAGGCAATGACTAAATTAAAAAGTACCAGCTGAAAGTATAGTTAATTTTAAAGTAAAATACCCTGAAAGACCTCAGAGATTTCAAATATCTCCTCTAGAGATATTTCATGTTAACAAAAACTCTCATTACAAGACTCAATTCTTTGCAATTTGGTACTATTTCTAGGAGCTGTCATTAAAAGTTAGAGTATTAATATAAAACTATTAGATAGCCATCGAGAGTATAATGGGCTTTGAGGAGCATGCAAATGTTCAGCATAAGAAAGGAGACAGATGTAGAACACAAGACTTAAAGGGGACATTGGAATTAATAAATAGCATGAAAATAAGAAATACATATGTGCTTAATTTGAACTAAAACCTAGTGTCAAAGACTTCTAATATGTTATACGAAGAAGAACTTACTGGGAGATCCATTTATAATTTAAAATAAGTACTAACTCAAAAACATTGTGCTTCTTCTCTTCCAGTCTGTATGTATTTTGATACTTTCAAATGTTTATTGCATTGACTAAGACTTCTAATACAATGTTGAATAGATACCAGAGTTTGGATATCCTTGCACTTACCTGATCTTAGGCAATAGCTTTCAGCCATCACTGTTAAACAACGCATTAAGTATGCATTTTTGTAGATGTTCTCTGCACATTAAGGATTTTGTTTCTATTCCCAGTTTCTGAGGTTTTTATCATAAATGAGTTTGAATTTTATCTAATGTTGTATTCAGTATCTATTAAGATGATCAAATTGTTTTTCAAAATGTTTTGTCAGTTAATATAGTGATTTACTTTGATTGATTTCCAAATGTCAAACAAACCTGCATTCCTGGGATAACTGCCATTTGATTGTCGTATTTTATTCTTTTTACATATCACTGATTCAGTTAGCTAATATTCTTAAAAGATTTTTGCCTCAATGTCCATGACAATAGTCCTCCATAATGGTTTTATATTTCTCCTCATAATGTCGTTTTTTGGTTTTGTTATCATGGTATTTATGACTTCATAAAATAAGAGAAATATTATCTCCTTCTCTACTTCCTGAAACTTCAAGAATAATTATTTCTAGCATTTTGTAGAATTTACGTCTGAGACTTTTAGGCCCCAAGGTTTTCTATGTTGGAACATTTTTTAACTATAAATTGAATCTCATTAGTAAATATGAGGATAATCAAGTTATCTGCTTTTGGTGGACTGAAATTGTTTGTATCTTTAAAGGCCAATTTCAATTTCATCTAAATTATCAAGTACATCTGCATAAAGTTGTCATTATTTATTTAATTATTGTGGCATCCAATTGGTAGCCTTACTCATTCATTTATTCATGATATTGGTAATTTGTATGCTGAATAATAATATAAAATATGACTTACTAAAAGTTGTTATTAAAGAAATGCTTAGAGAAAAAGTATAGCTTCAGATGAAGATGGGTTGGAAATCTAAACTAATCTTCAAAATCCGAGAGGATTAAAAATAAAGAAGTAGGAAAAAGAAAATCATATAGAGAGCAGTAGAAATATTAATAAAATAAAATAAGGAACAATCAATAATTAATAGCCAAAAATTTATTCTTTGAAGAGACTGATAAAATTAAGCAATCACTGGTAAAACTGATCAAGAAAAGAAGAGAGTGTATAAGAACCTCATATGAATACCACAGACATTAAAGGAATAATATGAGGTAGTGATAAAGAAATGTATGCTAGTCTTAAAGAATTACAATTACATAAATTATGTGTCTGACCAAGAAAATTTAATTAGCTGTTGAAAGACAACAAGAAATTCTCCAAATGTTTACATAAATTATCCAACACACTTCTAAATTTAAAATATCTGTATACAGGAAATTGGAAAATACTTTGAATCAAATAAAAAATTTTTAAACATATCAAATTTGTGGTCTGTAACTAAAAACAGAGCTTGTAGATAAATTTACAGCATTAACTACTTAGGAAAAGAAGAAAGGTCTAAAATAAATTTTTAACATTTATTTATTTTTGAGAGAGAGAGAAGGGTGGGGAAACAGAGCTTGAATGGGGGATGGGCAGAGAGAGAGGGAGACAGAATCTGAAGACAGCCTCCAGGTTCTGAGCTGTCAGCACACAGCCCATTTTGGGGCTTGAACTCACAAACTGTGAGATCACGACATGAGTTGAAGTCAGATGCTTAACCGACTGAAACACTCAGGCACCCCTAAAATGAATTTTTATTTATTTTTAAAATAGTTTATTGTCAAGTTGGTTTCCATATAACACCCAGTGCTCATCCCCACAAGTGCCTTCCTCCATGCCAATCACCTCCCCTCCCACTCCCCCCACCCCATCGGCCCTCAATTTGTTCTCGGCATTCAAGAGTCTCTCATGGTTTGCCACCCTCCCTCTCCCCAATATTTTTCCCCTTCTTCTCCCCCATGGTCCTCTGTTAAGTTCCTCCTAATCCTCCTATACGTGCAAACTTATGGTATTTGTCCTTCTCTGCCTGACTTATTTTGCTCAGCATAACACCCTCAAGGTCCATCCATGTTGCTATACATGGCCAGATTTCATTCTTTCTCATTGCTATGTAGTATTCCATGGTATAGATAAACCACATCTTCTTGATCCATTCGTCCATGGATGGACACTTAGGTTCTTTACATGTTTTGGCTATTGTTGAGAGTGCTGCTATGAACATTGGGGTACATGTGCTCCTATGCCTCAGCATTTCTATATCCCTTGGGTAAATTCCTAGCAGCGCTAGTGCTGGGTCATAGGGGAGTTCTCTGATTAATTTTTTGAGGAACCTCCACACTGTCTTCCAGAGGGGCTGTACCAGTTTACATTCCCACCAACAGTGTAGGAGGGTGCCCGTTTCTCCACATCCTCATCAGCATCTAGAGTTCTCTGATTTGCTCATTTTAGCCACTCTGACTGGCGTGAGGTGGTATTTCAGTGTGGCTTTCATTTGTATTTCCCTGATGAGGAGGGACGCTGAGCATCGTTTCATGTTTCTATTGGCCATCTGGATGTCCTCTTTGGAGAAGTGTCTGTTCATATCTTCTGCCCATTTCTTCACTGGATTGTTTGTTTTCTGGGTTAAAATGAATTTTTAAATAAACAGATTTTCTTTTGCAATTTCTGATTAGAATCACATTCAGTATTTTCTTCTCTTAGGTATCTGAAATGAAGCAATTTTTCTGAATGCCAATAGGTAATAGCAACATTAATTGTCTACTATGTCTTTTAAATTATCTTTTCTGTAAATATAGAATTTTTTATTTTCCCTGATCAACATCTTACGGCATTCATGAATGTTCAAAGGATCGTAAGTACCTTTACCCACTCCTCCCCCCACCATGATTTCCTCATTTTACTTAGTTCTTTTAACTTGATTTTAATGATACTAAAATGTACCCTGCAAAAGGAGATGGCTGGAACAAGAAACATTTCCATAGCTGTAATAGCTTTGAGCCTCCCCTCAGAGCTCTCCAGTTGGCAAGAGTGCAATAGACTAGGACCTTGCATTACAGGAGAACACTGGCCAGAGTGCCAGGGACAAGGGTACCTTCTCTTCTCTTTTTGGACTTTTTCTTAAGCTTCACATCAACTTTGACAAACCACTTATTCATGATTTCTTTAAATTCATGCATATATATTCACTTCGTCAATAATCTCTTTTTTTTATTTTTATGACCTATGTTTTGTTAGATGTAGGAAATGAAAGAACTCTTCCATTTCTCAAAGGAAATGTTAAATGCCAGAAAAAATAATTTTTATCCAAATAACTTATTTAGAGCAAAGCAAATAATTAAGGCAATGCTATCAAGTCCAAATTAAAAAACCCAATTCTTGCATAATCTATATAAACAGTAATATGGTATTTTCTCCCATGCATACACTTATTTGTCAAAAAAATAAATAAAGGGGAAAAAAACGTTTTTTTGCAGTTGTGATTATTTGTATCTTCTGACATATCCACGTGAAATTTCTTATAGGTGCAGCTTTTCTTTTTCTCCTATTTATTCTTATAATATCCTCTGATATCTCTATCTACTTGACGTACTAATTATTTTCCTTTTTATGTTACTTTCCTTAGACTCTACTGGCCACTCTGTTTTGTTTTGTTTTGTTTTTAATAACTACTACCATCATCTGGTATCTTCCCTGACCTAATGCAAGTAATTGGACAATAAAAATACCTTAAAAAGCAGTTCAGCCCAATTATTTTTGATACAATAATGAGATGTAGGGGCAGAAAAAAATAGAAAAGGCTAAACTGATCTTGTTTTGTGTAGTCTCCATAAATCATTTCTCCATCAAACATAACTAGATATCTAGAAAACAAAGTTTCTTTTTATAGAGACTGACATTGTATGTATTCTGTGTGATTGTCAAGTGGTTCAGCCTTATTGCTTTGTCATCTAATAGACATTTGTGGTTTTTTAGATTAAATATTTTGGCACAGTTACACATCCAATGATAGTAAATGCCATCTCAAGTGTTCCATTTAAAAATTAAAAGATACAATTAATTTTTTGTTATATGATACAAAATTCACTCACGACTGAGAATAAATTTTAAATTACTTGTACTGAAATTGAGATTGTTCATCATTACAAATAATTCCATCTGGCAGGGATTCATAGAACCCACTTCACACCATGACTCTTGATGAGTTGACTATTCCTAACTGTGATATATCCTTTTATCTTAACTGGAAACCTTAGGAGGTGGACTGTGTTCATAATTGAAAATATAATTGAAAATAAAATTCACACAATGTCATTTGGAAAGTCCAAGTTATGATTTGCACATTCATTGTATTAAAGTAAAATTAATCATGTACCAGAAATATAGATGTCAAATTTACTAGTATTTTAATAGGCCATGAGAAATGGCAGGCAAGGAAAAAAGATATATAGTTGAAAATAAATTTTCTTTCTCAGTACATTTCTTGCCTTTTTCACTAAAAATATCTTTGTTTTTGAAAGTGATATTATCTCTTCTCTGTATTTTCTCTGGATATTGATCCTCATTATTTTTGTATCTACACTTTGTATAGTACAGTCATTCAAAACATTGGGTCAGAAACAGAATAAACAAACTGGTCTGAATACTACATCTACCTCCTACTAAATTCATGACCTCTGACAAGGATCTTATTTTCAAGTCTCAGTTTCCATATCAGCAGAATGGGGATAACAATATTAGCCATGAAAAACTGCTATGATATACTAAAACTCCAAAGTAAATGGAACAATCTTTTATAGTTTTCCCAATCCCTTAGGGAAAACTGTAGTCAATTATTTGTGTCCTTTGGATGTACTTATCTATGTCCAAATATTTTTTTTTATTTTGCCTATCATGATTTAATTAATTTGGTATAATTTTTTGTTTATTTTTGTGTTGTTTTCTAATCAGTCTTCCTCAACACTTCTCAGTTGTTATGGAGATATAAGCCCTATTGTCTAATAAAGTTAATTTGTATAATGTCTTCATCACTTACTAGTTATGTGATATTTAGCATGATATTTATTATTTTTCTTATGATTTGAATGAGAACAATAATACTACATACCCCACAGCATGCTTATGAAAATTAAGAAAAACAATTCATATAAACTAGTCCGCACAGGGGCTGATATGAGAGCTCAATATATATTATTATTTTTATTACTGTAAGTCCTAGCCTCCAGAGTTCCAGTTTCTATCTTCAAATAGCTAGATCTCCATTGCTTACCTGATCTGCTCCATCCTAGTTTCTAAAATCCTATTTCTGACTGAAGCAAACAAACAAATTACCAGTAACCCCAGGTCCTTCCAACCATATATGTAACATATGATTAGATGTGGAAATGGAGTTTTGCGTGGAATCCCACTTGAAATATTATTTAAAAAGCAGAACTGCCAGTCTCCTCTTCTGTCAGCATATCTGGATTTCCTGTGCTCTGTGGACAAAGTCTGAGAATTTTTTCCTCTCTCCACACTCACACACTTCTTTGATAGCCTAGTTCTCTGAAATGAAAATTCTGCCTTAATTTTTCAGTCATGGGTCTGTCCCAGTTACCTTCTTTCACCCCAGACTGTCCTAAGTTGATATCTAGCTCAATCATCTTTCCCCTACACTAGATCTTACTTCCTACATCCATTTATGTGACTACTCTTTCATATGGCCATTATCTCCCCTGGTTAAGCTGAAATGAAGCTAACTCTCAGAAACACCTATTGCACTGTACTCACCAGGCTGGATTTGAGTCTCGACTGTGCTTGGCTGGGTTTGGGTATTAAGTTGGCCTGCATTTCAGTGGCTTATCCCCTTCCCAGGGAAAGGTTTTGAGTAGTCCAGAAGATATAATCTATTTTCACTGATTTAAGTAATATAGTGTGTTCAAATAGAAAAAACTGCATTTGCTTCATATAGTGTACCTTTTATATTAGAAAAAAATCAATGGCCTTGGATTCCACAAAGTCAGTTAAAAAACTACACTAGCTATAAAATTACAACATTGTAATATGAATAATCAGAATAACTTGATGATTTATGAATAAGTGAAAATTCATTATTATCTAAATTTTAAATAAGAATTTTATTTTTCTTTGTTTCTATATTTCATGTTCTCTTGTTTTTCACACCTCATTTACTTTTCTTTAGACCTCTGTCTGCCCTGTATTTTATTCATTCCATTTTTCTTATGTTTCTCTCAACTACTGAGACTTCTCCACTGGCATTATAGACATTCCTTGGCAAGAAGTGACTTGCTTTTCATTTTTCTGCTCTTTTATTTTCTGAAAAATTCAATGAGCAAATATACTCTCATGTGAATATTCTGTCACAAGAGAAAAATAGGAGAAAGGTGATATCGGTCATTTTTAATGGCTTTGCCCACCTCCTTATGGCTCTGGTGCTCCCTAATGCTTCGAGTTTTCTTTACCATAGATAGCAGATACTTTTGTACAATATTCATTTGGGAACCACTTGATCCTTTGTGAATCTCTCACTATAGAACCAAATTAAGGTTAGCATAAATCACTGCTGCAGATAGGTAGCTTACAAAAGGGAGATCCAAATAACTGAAGGTAAAGCAACAATTCTTTTTTTTTTCCACCTACTTTTGTCTGCTTTCCCATTATACACAATTCATAAATTTGGAATTCCTTTTTTTTTTTAACATTTTTTTTAAATATTTTTTTAAATTATTTATTTCTAGGAGAGAGAGAGAGAGACAGCGTGAGCAGGGGAGGGTCAGAGAGAGAGGGAGATACAGACTCTGAAATAGGCTCCAGGCTCTGGGCTGGCAGTCAGCACAGAGCCCGACGCGGGGCTCGAACCCACGAACCGCGAGATCATGACCTAAGCTAAAGTCGGACGCTTAACCGACTAAGCCACCCAGGCGCCCCTTAAATTTGGAATTCCTTCTACTGGAACTACTTCTAAGTGAAACATTTATTTGTCATTTAATATCCATTTTCATTTATTTTAACTTGTATCTGTTTTTTTTTAAAACCACGTAAGTCTATATTAGAAAGCTAAAGTTAAGATTGAGGCTAAACCTTTTGATAAAAGCAAATGTTAAATTTGACTATATTTCAATAAAATAAAAATATCATTTGTGCTGAGCCATTATTATGATTGACTGTATAACTCTATAGGTCTGGTCTAAATAACATTTCAGTTGTTATTTGACCTATCCATTATTTGTAATTTTTCCAAAGACCTTGTGATTATACCAAAGTATCTGTATCTAACACTAAAGAAAGGAAACATTACATTAGATTTGCCTGACAAATGTCTTTGCATGATTTATTTTAATGCCAAATATCTCTAACCCATTAATGAAACATAAACAACAGTTTTAATTGTCAGTAAAATTATATACCTAATTTGACTTGTATTAATGTCTCTGGAGACATTTCCTACTCCTATTAATTCACAGCCTTTCAAGCTGTCCTTTCAAGCTACTTTTGGCTTCCGAACCTTTAAATGCCTCCTTGCCACTCCCTAGAAATACATCACCAACCTCTTAAATCTGCTTAGTTGTCAGTTGAAATGTAACTTTACCAAATATCCATCTTTGACTCTGCAGACCAGGTAGGTCTATGCTCTCAGAGCTCTTTTTCTTCCCTTTGTAGCATATGTCACAAGTGCAATCAAGCATACGTTAGCATAGTTAGTTATTATTAACCACCAACTCATTATGTTGTTCATTGATATATTTTCAGTTCTTCACATTTAGAATATGTCCCAGGTCTGACACATATTATGTAAGTGGGAAATATTTGATCAACTGATTAATACCTCAACAAAAAGGCAGGTGACAGAATAAGTAATACTGAAGTAAACATAAGTTCTCAAGACTTTTGTCTTTTTCAGTATGTATACAAAATCATAAGAAGGAAAAGACTTCAGAAATCTAAAAAATGCATAAAATGGAAATATAGAAATATATATTTTAAACCTGACACTCAAATTTAGCATTATTTGGTACTGTCAAGAAATTTATTTATGACTTCTTCCACTGTGAATCTCAGAATTACAGTCAAATCATTCTTAAGCTTTCAGTCTCAAAGGGATATGAAATCAGTAAGCATACAGGCTTTAGTTAAAAAATGCTCCAGTTCTATCCTTAAAGAAAAGTTAGTGTTATTGCATTATACAATTTACTATATTCCCATCAATAAAATGTATTAATGCATTTCCAAAGTCTTTCCTCAGCCTATAAACATATTTTTTCTTCATAAGTACTTTTAAAATTCTATGTTCTTTTTTTTATAATTTCAAAAACACAAAAGGACAAACAAGCATAATATAATATCATACTTCTATGTTCAAAGGTAGGGAGGTCCATAAATTCAGGGTTTAATTATTCACTATGGGTATAATATGAAATATTTCCCAAAATAAATTGCTTACTGAACCTTTTAATATGGAAATCTGAAATCTCTTGTACTCTAAACTCTTATTTATTCTTTCAACAAATATTACTTTACTCACTTTTTAAAACTGTGTGTGTGTGTGTGTGTGTGTGTGTGAATGAGAGAGAGAGAAAAAAAAAGAGAGTACATATGCATACACAACAGGGAGTCACAGTGTAGGTGAGAAATACAATTAATCTTCTATTTTGATACAATCTGAAGATTTTTAAATAGTTTTTCACCACCTATTAGTTTTCCCTCAATACAAGAGACTGTTTTCAAAACCTTCATAGCTTAGGTGCCACCTGAACTGAGTCTGAATAGATTTGGGGGAGCCTGGGTGGCTCAGTCGGTTCAGCAACCATCTTCGGCTCAGGTCATGATCTTGAGGTTCGTGGGTTTGAGCCCCGCGTCGCGCTCTATGCTGACAGCTCAGAGCCTGGAGCCTGCTTCAGATTCTGTGTTTCTTCCTCTCTCTGCCCCTACCCCATTTGTGCTGACTCTCTCTGTCTCTCAATACTAAATAAATGTAAAAAAATAATTTTTTTAATAGATGTGGAAAATCATCCTGTTATACTTGTTGTACCTTGAGAATAATAGTAATACTGAGAAATGGAGAAAGACAATATCAGAGAAAGAGACTGAGATGAGACCAGGAATTGCATTTCATACCAAGGAATTTAACAATACTTTTCTAGAAAATGGAGGCCATTGTAGGATTTTTTTCAAGAAAATAACAGGAGGGTATTTCCGGCAATGTGGAAAATGCTTCAGAGGAACACTATACGTAGATGTCAATAGGAAGATCATCACATTCAAGCAAGAGATTATGAGGATGTGAATGCCAAACTTAGGAGCTTGAGTAAATAAGTTTATTAACTGACCCAAAAATGAATAATGGACTTTATACTGACGTTAATTAAAAATTCGAACTTAGCTTCTGCGAGACTGATTTGATTTTTGATTATGTATGTGGATATTCAAAGTGGTATAAAGAGAGAGATTAGATATAGAGATGTTGGCTTAGATAGTTTAAGTGGTGGTTGTCCTTTGAGGCTTGTATTATGCATAGTGCAGTCTTGGCTACAGATGAAATATTTAGAATTCATAATGGCTAGGAAGAATTAAAAAGCAGAGGCTAGAAAGCAGGCACATAGCATACAGGGCCAGAGAAGGAAAACTCAGTGAATAGTGTGGCCAGAATAGAGCATGGTCTCAGCATGCTATGCTACAAAGAGAACAAAGTTTTTCTTAGTTTAGGGATCTTCTCTGAAGTCACTGATGACTTTCCCAAGTTTCCACAATATGATTAGATGGAATTGCTTGCAAGGTTTACCTAGTCATTCTCTATTTACTAATAAAGGAGCTAACTATAATGGTTTACACAGTTATCCGTCTTTGAAATTAGGCAAGTCTTTTTATAACCAATATTTAGCATTCTTCCGTAAGTCTCAAAGGCCCCTGATTTTACCCAGGACCCTCTTTGCATCATAAAAATATAAACTAGACAATGTTCACATGTACACTACATATACTGATATAACATGCCTGAGGACATGGTTAACTTAGAAAAGTTACATTGGATATAACTTTTATATACATTGGTTATAAACATATAATATCCTTTTAACATTTTTTTGTGAGGCTAGTTGAGTGAACTTTTAGCTTTTGCTTCTCCAAAAAACTCTGTACCACTCTTTCAATTCTGAATGATCACTTTGCCTGGTACACTATTTTAGGAAATTTTTTTCTTTTAGCACCTGGAATATATCATGCCACTCTCTTCTGGTCTTCAAAGTTTCTGCTGAAAACAATCTGCAGATAATCTTATAGGAATTTCCTTGTATAAATTGTTTTTCCCTTGCTGCTTTTAAGATTCTCTCCTTGCCTTGGGGCGCCTGGGTGGCTCAGTCGGTTAAGCGTCCGACTTTTCGCTTAAGTCATGATCTCGCGGTTCGTGGGTTCGAGCCCCGTGTTGGGCTCTGTGCTGACTGCCAGCTCAGAGCCTGGAGCCAATTTCAGAGTCTGTACTTCCCTCTCTCTCTGACCCTCCCCTGCTCACGCTATCTCTCTCTCTCTCCTAGAAATAAATAAAACATATTTAAAAAAAAAGATTCTCTCCTTGTCTTTAACTTTTCACATTTTAATTATAATGTATCTTGATGTGGGTCTCTTTGGGTTTATGTTATTTAGAACACTCTGGATCAGGATGTTTGTTTTCTTCCCCAGCTTAGGAAAGGTAATAAAAAACTATTAGGTGTTAAAAAAAATCCAACTGATATATATCACATATATATATATATCACATATATATATCACACATATATATCACATATATATATCACATATATATCACATATATATATCACATATATATCACATATATATATCATATATATATCACATATATATCACATATATATATCATATATATCACATATATATAATATATATATCACATATATATTATATATATGTGTGTGACTTCTATCATGCATGGATTAATTGCTATTTGTTAGAACAGTGGTATTGCTTAGATTCCTTCAAAGAAGTTAAACTGTCTCTATACTCCACTGGCATGCTTAAGCTAACAAAACTTTTTGTTCACAACAGAGAAATAGTTATATATGGGAAAGGGAAACAGACAGCCATAGCTTTTGAGTACCTGCTTTGTGAAGAAAGGAACTTTTCTGTCATGTTGGAGAAAGTGACACTGACACTCAAAGAACTGAGAGCTTAGTCATGACTAGAATCTAAGTGCCATGAGGACTTAGATAACTTTGGGATTGTTGTTTGTTTGTTTGTTTTTAAATATGTATCCATTTCTTTTTTGACTGATCTTTACCAGCACCTGAGGTATAATAGGCATTCAATAAATATCTTTTGAAGAAATGAGTAAGTGGTGAATAAATGAAAAGTTACTTGTGAACTGAAAGGCAGTCAAAGGATTTCAAAGCTAGAATAGAGGTATAAATAAAGGGCTATGGAAACACAGAGAGAAGGATAATAAATTCTGATCAGAGTGTTGGACCATATAGATGGGAATGGGAAAAATATCAATATCAATACAGAATTTGAAGATTAGAGTTTTCACAAATTCTCCAGTGGAGTGAAGCTTAAACAAACAACCTTTCTAACAGAGAGAATTACAAAAGATAGGAGATAAGAAACCACATATTCAACCTGGAAAATAGAAACTAGTCTGGTGTTTTATTAGAGATAAAAGAACCCGGTGGAGGACAAGCGTAATCCAAAGGTATGACAAGAGGTGAAATCTAAAAGGTTGTTTGGGTCCAAAAATGTAAAATGAACTGTAGCATGGTTTGGATTTATCCAATAGACATGAACTTTATTTTTTTTAATGTTATTTATTTCTGAGAGAGACAGAGACAGCATGAGCAGGGGAGGGTCAGAGAGAGAGGGAGATAGAGAATTGGAAGCAGGCTCCAGGCTCTGAGCTGGCAGTCAGCAGAGAGCCGACGCAGGTCTCGAACCTATGAACCACGAGATCATGACCTGAGCCGAAGTCGGACGCTTAACCGACTAAGCCACCCGGGTGCCCCTAGACATGAACTTTAAATAAACAAAAAAGAAAATGGGGAAGAATGGGGAGAAAGAGGAGAAGAGGAAGAAGGAGAAAGAAGAAGAGGAGGAGGAGAATGAAGAAGAATAAGGAGGAGGGGGAGGAGAAGAAGAAGGAAAAGAAACAGAAGAAGAGATAGAAAGAGAGGAGGAAGAGGAGTAGAAAAGAGGAAGAGAGAAGAAACAGAAGAAGAGATAGAAGTGGAGGATGAGACGAGGAAGGAAAAGGAGGAGGAGGAAGAAAGAGAAGGATGATGGCAACAAGAAAAACGAGAAGAAAGAGAAGAATAAGATGAAGGAAGAAAGAAGGAAAGAATATAAAAAGTTCTGCTAAAATTGTTACAACTATTAAGTACTAATTTCAAAGAGGTTTGAAAATTTACAATTATCATTTTAATTTTGCTCACTTAAATATTGCATATATATTTGAGATTTTATGTTGTACAAATTTGTATTTTCACATTCAAACATTTTCAAACTTTCCATGATATGTTCTGGTTCTAAAAAAAAAGTCAATGCTGATTCAAAGAATAAAAAGTCTGCACTACGCCTTAGAAACAAAGTTTTAAAGAGGTAAATAAGTTTGGCCTTTCTGAAAAACAGACCAATCCACTTAACATAACACTTCATACCAGAAGAATTGGCAAAACTTAAGATACTCAAACCACAGAATGTGTGCCAAAGATTTTATATTCAAAACTGGTATAAAGGCCAGAGATAATCTGTTATCAACATGTGAGAACTCAGGACCTATCAACATTTCCTGGAAAGTCCACTAGAGGTTAAGCTGCAGACTACCAAAAAAAAAAAAAAAAAAAAAAAAAATCAAGAAAGAGTTTGAGTAATATGTCTAGTGGCAAAAATTGAACAAATTTAGTTGTAGAACAAAGACTAAATCCTATGTATAAAGGTTTTATATTATAAACACTATATTTTCTGGAAAAAAATTGATATAAGAGCACACAACAATGAAGGGTAAAGTAATATTCTCTTTCCAAGGCTTAATGCTGATCCATCACTTGTCCCTGGTCTCCATGTTATACTTATAGCTAGAGAAACATCAATGTTTGGCTTTAGTATTGTTAATTAAGCAAATTCCTATTTGGCCTTAATTTTAGTCTTAGCCTTTAGGAGGCTAATTGAATGTCATATCTGGCATTCCTCAAATTGTACATGAGCAAACAATTCGTGATCAAGTAAGTCACCATCATCGTATCTAGTCTGTGTAAAAATGTGAAAAATATAGCATAAACATGTCATCTCATTTATTTTTATCTCTTTTGAACCAAAATGATTATAAAGTTGAAAATATAATACAAAGCAAAATAATGGATATTATTTTGATTCTTGGTTTCAGCTCAGGTCATATTTCGGTTCATGACTTTGAGCCCCACATCAGGTTCTGTGCTGACAGCGTGGAGCCTGCTTGGGATTCTCTCTCTCTCTTTCTCTCTTGGCCCCTCCTCTTCTCTCTATCTCTCAGAATAAATAAACTTAAAAATAAATTTAAAAAACAAAAAATTAGCTTTGTGAACTACATTCGATATTTTTTTTAATATTTTTTTATTTATTTCTAGAAGAGATTGAGAGACAGCGTGAACAGGGGAGGGTCAGAGAAAGAGGGAGTCACAGACTGAAACAGGCTCCAGGCTCGGAGCTGACAGTCAGCACAGAGCCCGACGCGGGGCTCAAACCCACGAACCGCGAGATCATGACCTAAGCGAAAGTCGGACGCTTAACCGACTAAGCCACCCAGGTGCCCCATCGATATTTATTTATTTAAATACATTTGTATCCTAAGGAACTACAGAAAATATCTTACTTGGAACTTTTCTAAAGTGAATATGTAAGTGCATTAAAAAATGCATTAAAAAAAGTATGTGCATGTATATAAATATACATATATATATACACACACACACACACACACACACACACTCTTGAAGGCAACAGCCTAAGCCTACTCCTAACTATAGTGCTAAATCATCTTTTCAAGTGTTATGCACAAACTTTACTTTTTAGGATTATGTCGATAAATGTGCGTAATCACTTTCAAATAAAATTTTAGTTCAGGAGGTAAGTCCTTACTTTAATTGCTTTTGAAAAGAATAAGAATTAAAGTCTAATGACTTGGTGGCAGCATTACCATTGCCAATTTCCTCTATTGGTAGATTTAAAACCAAAGTAAAAGCCTTACTCTTATTCACTGACCCATCAACTAAGAGTTAAAGAGTCCCTTTTAGAAATGTTAATGTAATTTTTAGGAAATCACAGTAGCAATTTAATATTTTCAGGCTTTAAAAAATCAAGAAATGATCATTTCCCCGTTAGATTAATTTTTGACCATTTTAAATTATATTAAATATTATAATTTATTATATTTAATTAAATTATCCAGTTAACTCTTATATGCCAATAAATTCATTCTACAATGCTGATATTTAACTGTAGTCCCAGTTTTAACCAAATATTAAGTTTAACTTTCAATCATTTGGTGCTCAACCAAATGTACCTATAGGCACAACTACTCACAAATTCAGTTTAAGTATTACAATACTCTGAAGTGTTTTTCCATAAATTGTTTGAAAACTCCTAAAAACTTGTGTTCAAGTGAATTATTAAATCTGTCTAATGGTCACAAATGTGAACGTCAATGCAGTCGTTGTAATTCAGTAAGATTGGCTCTAAATATAATTCTCCTTCTAAGTGAGAATTAATGTGACCTCAACATTTTTAGTGTTACATTTACTAAATATCACTGAGCACATTTACCCCCCAAAAATGTAATTATCTTCACATACTATATTTCTAAAAATGTAATTTATGTTTGGTAAGGATCTACATATTTTTAAGGCTTGTGGTACATATTTCCAAGATTATACTCATTCATTCTCCCACCATCAGTTCATGCAGGTAATGGTTGTTTACCCACATGTCTTCCAGCAGGTCATACCCAGCCCTTTTATCTGAAATAGTTCTTTAAACTGGGTAGTTCGTAGTGGAACAGTCACTTTGACTGTTTTTCTTTCACTGATTTCAAATTTCATTCAGACAAAATGAGCACTCTTACAACTTTATTCTGCACTCCATAGAAAAGGTCATCTTTATCCACATCATGTGTTACAAATTTGAATATCAATAATCACATTAATTCACAAAATTCACTTTTCAAGATATCCATAAAGCTTTCTTTTTCACTAGTGTCTAATCGGATTTCAATTGGCAGATATAAGTGTTATACAAAATAGGTTTTCTAGTTTATGCATTTGTCTAGGTTTTAACAAGAATCATAAAATCTTCATAAAATGTAAAAAGATAAAAGAAAAAAAACAATTGTTATACTGTGCCACAATAACAAAACAAGAATAATCATGATGTTAGTAAAATGCATATTGTTTCCATCACCTCAGATCAGTGCAGAATTAAGAAAGGAATAAATAAAAAGAATAATAGCCTTTTATGATGGACATAAATATCACATCAGACAATGTCCTCCAGAGAACAGAACTAATAGGAAGTAGATATAAATTAGATAGAGATAGATAGAGATCTACAGGAAGATTTATGTTAAGAAATGACTCATGCAGTTGTAGGGTCTGCCAAGTCCAAAATCCACAGGGCAGGCTGGCAGTGTGGAAACTCGGGCAGAATTTTTATGTTACAGAACTGAAGCAGAATTCCTTCTAATCTGGGAAACCTCGGCTTTTATTCTTAAGACCTTCAACTAATTAAATGAGGCCAATCCAAATTATTGAGGGTAAACTTTCTTACTTAAAGTCACCTGATTATAAATGTTAACCACATCTAAAGAAATACCTTCACAGCAACTACTAGATTAGTATTTGACTAAACGGTTGGATACTATAGCTATTCGTATTGACACAGAAAATTTAACCATCCCAGCTATGTTGTATCGATTGCTATAAATCACATACAAAACATGGACATGATTTATTAGGTTACAGATATTTTGCAATGACTTTTTTGTGTAAATTAAGATGGCTGAGAATATATTTGAAAATATGTTTCTGTGTATTGCTTCTTTGGAGACTGTAGATGACATCATATAGAAAAAATGACTTATCAAAGCATTATTAAATATAATATTTTTTTTCAAAATACAGATCTCTGTAAGAATGGAGAAACCTAGAGAAAACTTTTATATTTGTACCTATAGGCATGCAACATTCAGAGTGAGATACATATTCAATGTAATAATTTCTTTAGCATTAAGTTATATTTTAATCTATTTACTTACCTAGAATTTATTAACTTTAAATATTTTGGCCAAAAATTGCTTATCAATAAGGAACATGTATAAAAAATAGATAAATGGAATATTTTAATGACAGTTTCAGTGTTTTTTCTAAAGTCATCTGTACGAGAACAAGGAGTGATTATTAAGCATGAAAATGTGATAAGTAGTTGTGTAGATCCTTTTCCTAGAGCGTGATAAAATGTGGCTTGGAACAATTAAACCCATTACCAAGTTTTAACTTACCTATATAAGAAAAGAGAAATTGGCTATGGGATAATAAAAAGGAATTTGTTGGGAAAAAAAGATGCAGTCTTAAACAGGAATTTCCTGTCTTATACAGGGAGTACAATTCTGTTGTTTCTTGACTCCTCTGTGCAGGGAAAGACAAATTGCACTTTCCTCCTCAAGTAAGAGACCAGCAAAGGCTTACTCTGAGTCATAGGAGGTGCTTGTCAGAAAGGATACATCTTATTTCTAGATAGATTTTTGTAAACTACAGAAACTTGCTGACTACTATCAGAGCGGAACACACATGGGTTTTTTAGAGTTGAATTATAAATGATGAAGCTGCCCTAGCCAATTGGGTGACAAAAAAAGAAGGCTGTATTATTAGTGTGAGCTGCATTTCACCAATGATTTGGCAAGAGTGAAGGTTTTCCAAGTTCAAATGTACACAGTTGAGTATAGCTGGACTAGTCTCATCTTGCAAAGATCACTCACAAAATGGTTGCTTGTCTGGAAGAACAGATCCCTGAAGTATGATATTGGAGCTAGGGAGCTGAGGTTGTGTCATGGAAATTTTGCCAGACAAGGCAGTATCTAGGTGTGCTTCAGAGATTGAATAGCTTTCAGTGGTTAAGAGAGGACCACAAATAACTCCTGCTAAGTAGAGTGGCTTTTGTTTCCTTACCTCTGAACATTACTTCTTTTTAATGCTGGAGGAAACAGAAGTAACTGTGTGAATGGGAGAGAAGAGGTAGAAGGGCAAGGTGAAATCACGCTCCTTATCCTACTGTGGAAATATAGATCAGGACTACTTATCAGAAGAGGAAAAGCTTTGCATTGGAAAAAAACATTGAAATGCTTTATTATATATAGAGAAAACAGAAGATAGCATGCAAATCAAAATATTTCTTTGAGGGGTTCCTGAGAGTATCAGTCGGTTAAGCATCCAACTCTTGATTTGGCTCAGGTCATAATTTCACAGTTCCTGAGTTCAAGCTCTGCATCAGGCTCTGCATTGTCAGTGCAGAACTTGCTTAGGATGCTTTCTCTCTCTCTCTCTCTCTCTGCCCCTCCTCCACTTGTTCTCTCTCTCTCTAAATATAAATATAAATAAACATTTAAAAAATTCTTTGATATCATTCATGATGACTTCAACAAAGCCACATACATTATGATTCTAAGGAAATATAATCAAAATAGTGAATGTATTTTGAATAATATACTAGGTATATTTTCTTCCATTGGATATTAAAATACTTTAAAAACAGATTCAGTTAGCCAGTAGCTCAACATGAGGCAAATTTTAGTTTCTTAACACTGTCAGTAACTTAACACTATCATCTGTGGTCTGACTGTAGATTTTTCTGTTGACCTATTCATGAAGAGACTCATCACATTTGAATATAATATGCACTGTGATAGAATTTAGATTTAATACTTTGTAAGAATCTTAAAACTTAAAACATTAATAACTTATGTTTCCATCACAAAAGAATACTATTAAACAAATATCACTACTGTTACTACATTAAATATTTATCATGATGCATCATTCATGCCTCTACAAATATTTCATAATTATGTAAATATAAATGTATAATACATACTTTCATTCAGCAATAATTTTATATTTAACATAAGGGCCTTATTTAACCATGTTTAATCTGGGGGAAGGGATATAAACTTTAGATCTTTTCTACTGTCTAAAACCCATGGCCTATTCAATCTATTTCTGAAAATGTACTTAAGGTAATAAGGAAAATTTAGTGATTTTATACACACACACACACAGATACATATACTGACATGCACAGAAATCTGGACAATCTCATTTTTGACAGGAAAACTTAAGAGTGGATTGTATTAAAACAATTCCATGAAATTAGGCATAAACTAGGATGGAAACGTAAATATATCCTTATCCTAGAGATAAAGCATAATATATTAAAATTTCCTTTATAGTAAATGATTAGCATTTCTCGAACTTCTAAAGCAACTGATTATGTATTTATATTTTTGATGTCTTCTAGATAACAGTCTAATTTGCCAAGTCACTGATTTTGATTAAGCTACATAGAGACAAATAAATGCAGAATAGGGAATAAAAAATAAATGTACAAATATGAGAACTTAGAATAGAAAAACAAATTACAGATAATAATAAAATACCTTGAAATACCTAAATAGTATTACAACATTTAGAAATAACTGATATTTTCTTGCACCCCCATATCTAATGTAAAAAAATCCTCATTTCCTTTCTAAAGATTTCTCAAATTTTAGGTTCCTCTAGGCTCTCTACCATCATATTACTCTCTTCTCCAAAGGCATAGTAGGTCTTTCACCAGAGTCTTTCAACTGATTTCTTATCTGGAGATTCCTCCTTGTAATACATCCTTCACAATTATCTCAGGCTAATCTTTATAAAGTGTCATTTCACAGATTAGTTGATTTATTCATCAACTAGTTTTTTACTTCTGTGCTCCATGCTGCATGAAGCAAACATGATCTTGGCCTCATTGACATTTCAGGTTTAGTGGAGGAAAATAGTAAACAAATAATTACCCAAACAAATAAGCAAATACTAGCTCTGATAACTGCTATGAAGAAAATAGGCAGAGTGCCATGAGAGAAAAAGGCTCATCTTGGATTGGGGAGATAGAAAGACTTGTTTGATAGCCAACATTCATACTGAAACTTGAAGAATGAGGAAAGAAAATCTAGTCAATGAAGTGAAGGATAGATCATCGCATGTATAGAAACTTAGAATGAAATGCCTGGTGCATTTTAAACTCAAGAATGGGTAGACTCCTGGATCATACAATGAGAAGATGTCATGAGATGTCACCTGGAGAGGTGAGCAGAAACTTGATCGTGTAGGATCTCAGAGGCTGTGTTAGAGATGACTGGTTTTATACTAAGCACTAAGGGAGACTAACAAAAACTCTTGAGAATCAGCACAAAGAATGAAGTAGAGGGGAACCAGAAGGATAAGATAGAATCTAGGCGACTATTGGGAGAAGTCTAGGTGGAAGGTGATATGAATTTTATTAAGATAGATAGATGATAGATAGATAGATAGATGATAGATAGATAGATGTTATATATTTATATATATATATGTATTTATATATTTTTGAAATGTTGGTTTATAGCAGAGTTGACAGAAATTATGACAACCCTATAACTTATAAAAACAGCCCACTGCAACAAATCAGAACTTTTATATTTGAATTTGAAAATGATTCATGATTCCAACCTGCAGGTAAAAAGTTGTTTCTTCTTCATACTTCTAGTCTAATACTTCTGTACTGTAAGTGTGGGAGTAACTTTTCCACATCAAGCAATTCTTCAACTCTCTGTGGACACCAATTGGATGTCTTACATTTACATGTTTTTAACTTAATTCTGACATTATCTACCTGGAGTTAGTGCCAGATCCCACAAGTTGGAGGGTTCAGCTCCATAAGACGACACCACCTCATTTCAGATGCCAATTGAAAGCCCAGATTGTCCCCTGTGCTACTGACTGTCTATAAATGGAAGGTTCCCATGACCCCCTCCTCAGGTTTGATCATCTGCTAGAACAGCACACAGAGCTCAGGAAAACAGTTTACTTATTAGATTACCAGTTTGTTATAAAAGGATACAACTCAAGAATAGCCAGATGAAAGAGATATATAAGTCAAGGTGTGGAGGGAAGGGTTAGTGTTTCCATTCCCTCACTGTGTGGGCCATTCTCACACCCTTAAACCCAGTAGTTGAGGATTTTTATGGAGGTTTTATTATGGAGGCATGATTTCTTAAATCACTGGCTATAGGTATTCCTCCTCCTTCAGCCCCTCTCCCCTCCCTGGAGGTTAAAGGGGTGGGGCTTAAAGTTTCTGAGCTCTACTCATTATCACTTGGTTGGTTTCCCTGTGGCTATACAGGAGCACTCAGCCATCAGTCCTCTCAGAAGCCTCCAGAGACAATCATCAAAAATTCCTAGGTTTTGGGGGGCTATGAGGCAAGAAACAATGGGATGGAGCCGGAACCACGTGTATATTCCATATTATGTCACAGTAAACCATTGTGGCACAATCATTGATCATTTTATTGTCTCTATAGTTGTTTATCTTTGCCAGAATGTCATATTGTTGGAATCATATAATAAGTAGCCTTTTAAATTGACTTTTTCCACTTAGAAATATGCATTTAATTTTGCTCCATATCTTTTCATGGCTTGATAGTTTATTTTTTTATTGCCAAATAACATTTATTGATTAGTTGCATCACAATTTATCTTTTCACCTCCTAAAGAACATCTTGATGGCTTCCAAGTTTGGGAAATTATGAGTCAAACTGCTAAAAACATCTGTGTGCAAACTTTTGTGTGGATATAAGTTTCCAACTCCTTTAAGTGAATATCAAGGAGCATGATTGTTGAATCATATGATAAGAGCATGTTTTGTTTTATAAGGAACAGACAAACCGTTTTCTAAAGTGGCTGTACCATTTTTTATTCCCACAATTAATGTACGAGTGTCCTAATTATTCCACAACCTCAACAGCATTTTCTCCTGCTAGTGTTCCAAAGTTTAGCCATTCTAATATGTGTGTAGTAGTAATGTCATTGCTGTCTTAATTTGTGTATTTCTAATATCATTTGTGTGGAACATCCTTTGATATGCTTATTTTGCCAGCTGTGTATCTTCTTTAGTAAGGTGTCAATTAAGATCTTTGGCCCATTTCTCAAATGGTTTATTTTCTTATTTTGAGGTTTTATTATTTATTTTTTTTATTTATTTTTTTTAATTTGTGAGAGACAGCATTGAGCAGAGGAGGGTCAGAGAGAGAGGGAGACACAGAATCTGAAACAGGCTCCAGGCTCTGGGCTAGCTGTCAGCACAGAACCCATCACAGGGCTTGAACCCACGAACTGTGAGATCATGACCTGGGCTGAAGTCAGACGCTCAACCGACTGAGCCACCCAGGGCCCCCTTATTTTGAATTTTTAAGAATTTTTTGTATACTTTGCACAACAGTCCTTTATCATATATATCTTTTGCAAATATTTCTTCCTGGCTGTGATTTGTCTTCTTATTCTATTGACATTGTCTTTCACAGAATAGAAGTAGTCCAGCTTATCAAAGTTTTGTTTCATGGATCATGCTTCTACTGTTGTGTTAAAATATCTCTGCCATAATCAAGGCCATCTGGGTTTTCTCCTATGCTATCTTCTGGGATTTTTTCATAGTTTTATATTTTACATTTATGTCTATGATCAATTTTTAGTTAATTTTTGTGAAAGGTTTAAGGTTGTATCTATATTAATTTTTGGATGTAGCTATCCACTTATTTTAGCACCAGCTGCTGAAAAGATTATCTTTGTTCCATTGCATTGCCTTTGGCCCTTTGCCATAAATCAGTTCACTATATTTATGTGGGTCTATTTATGGGCTCTGTTCTGTTCAACAATCTATTTATCTATTCTCTTGCCAATACCACAGTCTTGATTATTGTAGCTTTATGGTAAGTTTCAAAGTTGGAATTGTCAGTCCTCCAACCTTGTTATTCTGCAATATTATGGTGGCTGTACTGGGTTTTTTTTCTTCTCTATATAAATTGTAGTTTTTAATGTTTACTTATTTTTGTGTGAGAGAGAAACAGAGAGCAGGGGAGGAGGCAGACAAAGAAGGAATGAGAGAATCCCAAGTAGGCTCCTCACTGTCAGTGCAGAGCCTAATGAACCATGCAATCACAATCTGAATTGATATCAAGAGTTGGGCACTTAATGGAGTGAGCCACCCAGGAGCCCCAAGAGATAAGTTTTGATTGGCAAGGAATATGAGCTATATTCAGGAGGCCAGCCACCTGAGGGGAAGGAATATTCTTGTCCAAAGCCAACTCTGATGATTTTACATGGCCCAGAGACTTTTAAAGGGGTTTAATCAGTTAAGAAAATACAATGGTTTAGGACATTTCATGCAGACTTGAAGATGCCAGCTACAGAGTTATTTTGGTACTAAGTAAGAGGTTGTACAAGAAGGTACAGTTCCTTGGTACCTGGTGGTGGTTGTGCAAGAGTACTCTGTTCTTTCTGCAAAAGAGGCCAAGGTCTACAGACTCACAAAGAGAAGTCAATTAAAGTCATTTGTGTGACCTTAGAAAGAAAACATTTTGCTGAAAGATTGGTGGGCTAATCAGAAAACTGAAGTGGCTTCAAGCAGACTTGCTGGCCGTGGCCTGGGAAAGTTTCAGTCTCATATTTCCTAAGGCCAATGGTCTACAGATCTCTAAGGAAGCAAATTAGTTCTGTTACAGATTAAGGGCCTTAGGTCAGTAGGCAAGGAGTGTGTTAACTTGATGCAAGTTAATCCTTAAGACTGCCTGGAGTGCTGTTACAACTATATTATCTATTGACTAAAATAATAACAGTAGTAAATGCATGAAGATACAGAGAAAGTGGATGACCTTTCTGTTGCTTATGGTAATGTAAACTGGTACATTCAGTCTGGGAAAATAACTTGGCATTTTCTTTAAAAACTACTCATGTAACTACCATATGATCCAGCAGATGTACTCTTGGGCTTTTATTTCAGAGAAAGGTTTTTAGATTGAAGTATTAGAAAAGGCTTGTTTGAATAATAAACATGTATGATGAAGCTTTGTAGTCAAATCTTATATCTATACAAAACCTCTATGTGATTCTTTATAACAAATTTGTAATAGCCAACAGCTAGTCAATTAAAATACCATCAATACAATAGGGATACTATTGAGAATTTTTAAAAAGTCAGGGCAGGTACTATTTATACATGTAAAACTTAGATAGATCTTTAGTAAATTATACCAAGTGAGAAAAGCCAGTCTCAAAGGACAAATACTTTATGATTGTATTCATATAATATTATCTAAGTTAAAAAATTATAGAGTTGGTAAACAGATTAGTGGCTCCTAGGAGAGGGGAGGGGTGAGGAATGGGCATGACTATAAATGAATAGCACTAGGGAGATCTTCTGATGAAGTAATTCTGGATCTTGTTTTTGATCCTGATTACACAAATTTACATATGTGATAAAAAAAAAGGCATAAAACTGTATACACAAATTATAACAAAATTAATTTCCCAGATTTTATATTATACAGGAATTATATAAGTTGAAACCATTGGGGAAACCACTGAAGAGTACACTGGGACCCCTCTGTGCTGTCTTCACAAACATTTATGAATATAAAATGATTTCAAAGTGAAAAATATAAAATATTGATTGAAATTAAAAATATTCATCTATGTACAAATAACAAAATATTATGGAATATTCTTCCAATGCCCTGATGAAGGACCTTTTGGAAAAGCACTTGAACAGTATATATCACATGTTATAATACTTATAAACATTTCCTTCCAGCTTTTGCAAATTAAAAAAAAATGATACATAAGAATATGGTTAGTCATCAAACTATATTGTCAGAGTTGGATGCAGAGACGGGCTAACTGGGCATTAATGAGAGCATTTTTGGGGATGAGGACTGATGTTATATGTAAGTGATGAATCACTACATTCTATTCCTAACATCATTATTACACTGTATGTTAATTAACTTGGATTTGTATTAAAAAATTAATAAACATGGGCACCTGGGTGGCTCAATCTGTTAAGTAGCCAACTTTGGCCCAGGTCATGATCTCATGATTTGTGAGTTCAAGCCCCATGTGGGGCTCTGTGCTAACAACTCAGATCCTGGAGCCTACTTCAGATTCTGTGTCTCCCTCTCTCTGTCCCTCCTCCCCAGTTCACACTCTGTCTCTCTCTCTCTCTCTCTCTCTCTCTCTCAAAACTAAATAAATGTTTTTTAAAAGTTAATTTAAAAAATTAAAAATAAGTTGATACTACTTCAAAATAAATAAAACAACAAAAACACTATTTCAGAGCATTGATTAACTGTATAAAAATAGTGGGTTGTACTTAAATTCTAACAATGAGCAATTCATAGAATTATACTTTCAAACACTTAGATGTAGAATTAGATTTATTGTCTAATACTTATAGTTAAATTTATAATATATTAGGTTACCATGAGATATGTCCAGAATTCTGTTCTTTTAGAGAAAAAAAGAGATGCAGATAGATAAACTGCAATCCCCAAAATCAATCTGGAGGCAGCAATTTTCTGTTTAGGATAAGTAATGATATTTGTTTTCACCTTTTCTTCTTTTTTGTGTGTTTTATTTATTTCTGAGAGAGAGAGAGAACATGAGCAGGGGAGGGTAAGAGAGAGATGGAGGTACAGAATCTGAAACAGGCTCCGGGCTCTGAGCCAGCTGTCAGCACAAAGCTCAACACACGGACTCGAACCCACGAACTGTGAGATCATGACCTGAACCGAAGTCAGGTGCTTAACTGACTGAGCCACCCAGGAGCCCCTCACCTTTTCTTTTTAATTATTACTTTTTTTCTTTCATGGTTTATTGTCAAGTTGATTTCCATATAACACCCAGTGCTCATCCCAACAAGTGCCCTCCTCCATCCTTATCACCCCCTTCCCTTCTCCCCCACCTCAATCAGCCCTCAATTTGTTCTCAGCATTCAAGAATCTCTCCTGGTTTGCCTCCCTCCCTCCTCCCCAACTAATTTTTCCCCTTCTCCTCCCCCATGGTCCTCTGTTATATTTCTCCTGTTCCACTTATAAGTGAAAACATATGTTATCTGTCTTTCTCTGTCTGACTTAATTCGCTCAGCATAACACCCTCGAGTTCCATCCTTGTTGCTACACCTGGCCAGATTTCATTCTTTCTCATTTCTGTGTAGTATTCCATTGTATAGATAAACCACATCTTCTTGATCCATTCATCAGGTGATGGACATTTAGGCTCTTTCCATGATTTGGCTATTGTTGAAAGTGCTGCTATGAACATTGAGTTACATGTGCCCCTGTGCATCAGCACCCCTGTATCACTTGGGTAAATTCCTAGCAGTGCTATTGCTGGGTTCTAAGGGAGTTCTATTGTTAATTTTTTGAGGAACGTCCACACCTTTTTCCAGAGGGGCTGCACCAGTTTACATTCCCACCAGCAGTGTAGGAGGGTGCCTGTTTCTCCACATCGTCGCCAGCATCTAGAGTCTCCTGATTTGTTCATTTTAGCCACTCTGACTGGCGTGAAGTGGTATCTCAGAGTGGTTTTGATTTGTACTTCCCTGATGATGAGGGATGCTGAGCATCGTCTGATGTGTCTGTTGGCCATCTGGATGTCCTTTTGGAGAAGTGTCTGTTCATGTCTTCTGCCCATTTCTTCACTGGATTATTTGGTTTTCAGTTGTAGAGTTTGGTGAGTTTCTTATAGATTTTGGATACTAGTTCTTTATCCTATATATCATTTGCAACTGTCTTTTCCCATTCTATCAGTTGCCTATTAGTTTATTTATTGTTTTGTTTGCCACGCAGTAGCTTTAACACATGGCACTGGTAGAATTGGACAGCAACATGCAAAAGAATGAAACTAGATCACTTTCTTACACCACACACAAAAATAAACTCAAAATGGATAAAGGACCTGAATGTGAGACAGGAAACTATCAAAACCCTAGAGGAGAAAGCAGGCAACAACCTTCTTGACCTCAACCGCAGAAATTTCTTACTTAACACATCCCCAAAGGCATAGGAATCAGGAGCAAAAATGAACTATTGTGACCTCATCAAGATAAAAAGTCTTCTTAATTAAAAAAAATTATATCATTAACATATTATTTTGTAATTAAATTGCTTATAATTTCTTTCTTGGTCCATTCAGAGAGCTGTAACAAAATACCATAGACTGTGTGTTTTATGAATAGCAAACACTTATTTCTTACACTTCTGGAGTCTGGGAAGTCTGATATCAAGGTATCTGTAGGTTCAGTTTCTGGTGAGAGCTAACTTTCTGCTTCATAGACTTTCTGTCTTTTCTCCATTCTCTTACATGGGGGAAGAGGCATTCTCTCTGAGAATTCTTTCATAAGGTCACTAATTCCATTCATGAGGAATTAGTCCAAATTTTTTATTGCTACAGTAAAAAAAACAGAAAGCTTTGAAACTATATGTGAGGTGGTATAATTGGTTATATGCAGAATCAACATTAAAACACAGAAGTCCCAGTTCCCATTGTGTTACCTTGCCCACTATATATACTATTGTTTATTTTCATGAAGTTTTGAATATACAAACTTTAACAAGAGCCATATCTTATATGCTGCAATTTTAAATCAAAAACCCATCCTAATGTAAGTGTAGTATTTCTTGAACTCTTATCTTCCCAAAGTCACACCAAACCAAAGAGAAAGACATATGTTTAATCATCATCACAAATAATAACATTTCTCCAAACAAGTGAAAGACTTTTTCCCTTTCTAGAAAATTCATAGAAACCCAATTATAGACATCAGACATAGTATGGAAGAAAATAATTTGCCTCAGATAGGGATGCTATAGTAGATCTTTAAACTTATTTTTCTGTTGGCTACCCAAATTAATACTTGAAAAATAAGAATAATTCAATAGACACATTTCCAAACAAGTCAGATACATAGGTCTCATGTATTAGAAAAGGTCTCTACAGAAAGGGATGGAACTGAATTTAAACAAAACTTTAAAATCAGAGCAACATTTAAAAGATAAAACTGATTTATTTAGGTTGCTCTTTTTTTATATTTATTAGTGGTCTTGACATCAACAAAATTGGTGTAATAATTATTAGGTTATATCATAAGAAAATAATAAATGCCATAGGAAAGAATTGTATTTCTAAGAATTTGAATTTTTTTTTATGTTTTTATTTATTTCTAGGAGAGAGAGAGAGAGAGACAGCGTGAGCAGAGGAGGGTCAGAGAGAGAGGGAGTCACAGACTGAAACAGGCTCCAGGCTCTGAGTTGGCAGTCAGCACAGAGCCCGACGCAGGGCTCGAACCCACGAACCGCGAGATCATGACCTAAGCGAAAGTCGGACGCTTAACCAACTAAGCCACCCAGGCGCCCCTCTAAGAATTTGAATTTTGAACCAAGTGGACAAATAGGTAAACTCTCAGGGTTATTCTATTCCTTTGCTAGCACTGTCAGATGTTCACATACTCCAATCTGTAATGAACTTAAGAAGGTATAATTATGGTCAAATAGCATCTTTTGCTGAGCTTATGTTCAGTGAACCAGAAATCAAACTTCTGTGTTTAGTTATTCTTTGAGATTACAATAGTTCCAGTTTACTAAAAGGCAGATTAAAAGTTTTCTGGAAACACTTAAGTTGTTTGCTAGAATAAATTACTATTGACAAATTTTTGGTGGAAGGAGTCCTGAATCTGAGGTCCTCAGTTTTTTATTATTTTTATTTTTTTATGTGTGTGTGTGTGTGTGTGTGTGAGAGAGAGAGAGAGAGAGAGAGAGAGAGGGAACTGGGGAGACAAAGAGATAGAGAGAATCTTCAGCAAGCTCCATGCTCAGCACGGACCTCAGCGTGGGGCTTCAGTCCCACAACACCTGGGACCATGGCCCAACGTAAACTGAAGTCAAGAGTCAGACGCTCAACCAAGTGAGCCACCCAGGTACCCCTGATATCCTCAGTTTTTAATCCAAGCACTCTTTGGAGGTCATCCTCCTATCTCTTTGTATGAACCAAACACCTGAGCAAGGTTGATTCACTTGGGCAGAAATTCCAGATAATCAAATTTATTCATTTTACAGATATGGATACTGAGAGAAAAAGAAATAAATAAAATTATAAACTCAGTGTCTGAATCATTAATCCAATGGGAAATAATCAATCAGAAAAAGTAAAGGCTAGATGCAGAGACAGAAGGAAAAGCAAGTATCTAGAGAGAATTTAAAAACTATGTTTATAGATTTCTGCAGTGTGAGCTACTCATTGAGAGTCTTCCTTTCTTTCCAGGTTTGACTTCCATGAGAATATTAGAAAAAAATTAAGCTAACCAATTAATTAATTTTATTTGTGCACTTTCCTTGATGCAGTCTAACCCTGATTTTCCCAGATCAGCAATATAAGGAGAATGTAACTGAAAGCACCATTACTTCCCCCAAATTTCTCTTTTCCTGGGTGATTTCTTACCTTTTATTAATTATTTCAGTCATGTGGTCTTCTAAGAAAATGAGTAACATTTTGTCCAGAGGGTCCTGTCCTTTCACAGCTGGGGTAAGGATGAATATTTAAACATGACTTTCATTTCATTTTGGCCCCCAGAAGACAGAGAAAGCAGCATAGATTTAGATTAACTTTCATAGGATCGGATCCTTGTGCTCACTCAACCTCTGAGTTGCCCTGGTATAAAAATTTTCATCTTAATCTTTACTACCTGAAAACTCTTCAACATTACTTAATAAATCCTCAAATATCTGCACCCAGATAAATCATGATCCCAAGCAACAGTAGTTGGATTTCTCTATCAAATGCGAAAAGTTGAAATTTTTATTTTCAGTGTCTTGCCTAAGAAATTCTTCCCTAAGTAACTGACGCCAGGAATCCATACTAATCCATACCCTCCAGATACTTCTTTTACTTTTAAAAAATTTCCATGTGAAAAGCAATACAAGAATGCATGTGTTAATAAAGTAAAATAGTACTGTTTAATGAAATTTTATGTTAGATAAGTAGACATTAATATGTGATAGAAATCGTACAGAAACATAGATTTTAGAAATGATTAAGGGATTATTTTTATCTTTTAATAGACAGTTAATAAGCAGTAAGAATATCTCAAAAATGATGTATGTTTTAATGCCTGTCTCCCCTGAATTTCATTGTAGCTAGTCAAAGATCATGTTTTGTCACAACATGATAGCTAGAATTAATCAGGATATTTCAACTCTTAAGAAGAGAAAGAAATGTTACATGAAATTTAATATGTTCATTTATAAAAATATTTATTAAAAGATTACTATGTACCAGGCAACTGTTTTAGATTGTGGAGATCCAAAACAAATAAACTGAAAACACATCTTGCCTTCAAGTAACTGACATCTTAATAGGAAATAAAGCAACTAAGGTTAAAAAAATGTAGTAGCATAAAATAAATTTCTAAAATTTGAAACATTATTTTTGGACTTCATGTAAGTAGAAAATTATCTAAAATATTTGAAATATTGACTAATAGAGTTAGGTAAGAGTTAAAAAATCTATATATTTTTTATCAAGATTTAGGAGTGCTTCAAATACTTTGATAATATGTGGATATTCAACATCACAACTCAACATCTGGTGTATTTATTCAGTATAATTTTATTAATTTCATAGGTACAGGGTGACAGAATTAATCAGTAACATGACCAGCATACTGAGTAATTAGAATGATAATGTTAAAATTAGATCATTAACAGCCTACCTTTTTGCCTAATGACAGGGTATCCACTATAATTACTAACTAAGAACAGAATAATAACATATTCAGTAAAGAAATGGGTTTAATTGCACACAGTATTATGGTAGAAAACTCAAATACAGGGGGTGAAAGGAAAATATTACAATTAATAAGGAATCCAGAATGTAGTCAGTTGGATTTTGTCATTTACTGAAGACAATCTCCAGAGTCCCTCATGCTTCAAACATTGCTATTAATTGTTATCATTTTCAAAAGAATAGAATAATTTCCTGCCTACAAAGCTTATTGAATATTACAAACTTTTACCAATGACTGCAGATATCCTACTTATTTCTACTTATTTCCTCCCAATCCAATCTTCGTTTTTCACACTTCTCTGTGCCCTGGGAGACAGGATCTTCACAAACTGCACCATTGGGCTCCTTGACTACTGGATTGCTCTTGCATTTTTGACCAAAGGCATGTATTTGCAAGAGAAGGGGCAAAAAGGCAAAGGAAGAGGCTGGCTCTCTCCCACTTAAGTGAACAGGAAGTTGGTTATGTTCTTCTGTTTTCCACGTGGGTATTCTCCTTCCCCCATAAAGTCATTTGTTTTGGATTAATTTACTACTTCCTGGCTGGTCACTTTACACTTAGTGATAGAAATAGTTTCTCAGTAGTTCCTTGACCTGAGTGCTTCACCCTTCCTTTGACTTTTTATACTCTCTTTCCTGAATTTTTTCCTGCAGTGACTTAGCATCAGTATTGTATAGATACAGAAAATACTGGAGATTTTAAAAATTCCTAAGTTTTAGTTCACACTCTAGAACCTTCCTAGTTTTCATTAAACAATGAAACTTTGGAATGGGATAAAGATAGGGAGAGACACATCATACATTCTTTTTCTAATATAAAATATTGCAATGATCCTTCATATTAACAACATTTATTGGGATTCCCAAAGATTACATTTTCTTCAAACTGTATTATTTTACTATATAATCCAGCAACAAAGATAACACCTCACCACTTTCATATTTATTTTATACGGAAACAGACTGAATTTACATGTTATGGCATAATTTTACTTTCACCAAACTAAATAAAAAAGCATATTGGTTTACCTGAGTAGCTCAGAGGTTAGGCATCCATCTCTTGATCTAAGCTCAGGTCATGATCTTATGGCTCCTGACTTGGAGCTCCTCATCAGGCTCTGCCCTTGCAACATGGAGCCTGCTTGGGATTCTGTCTCTCCCACTCACTGCTGGCCCCTCCCTTATACACACTCAACCTCTCTTTCAAAAATAAATAAACTTTAAAAAAGCATATTAACATCTGTGATATAATGAAAACACAGGTTATTAGTTTTTATATGTTTGTCAGCTTGTTTTTACTTGCATATAATACATATATTTGAAAAAATATTTACGGGGTGCCTGGATGGCTCAGTCGCTTAAGCATCTGACTTCGGCTCAGGTCATGATCTTGTAGCTTGTGGTTTGAGCCCCACATCAGGTTCTGTGTTGGCAGCTCAGAGCCTGGAGACTGTTTCAGATTCTGTGTCTCCCTTTCTCTCTCTGACCCTGCCCCGCTCATGCTCTGTCTGTCTCTGTCTCAAAAATAAATAAACTATAAAAAAACTTTACAAATTGCTATAGACACCCATAAGTAGGAAAGTTGGGTCCTGTATACAATGTTTTAGAATAACTGAAATGTAAAATAATTGAAACATCTTAAGGAATATTTTCTCTTTCCCTTAATAGGCATATTGCTTTAAAATTAAATACATTAATTCAAAAATTGGAATATTATAAAGTATGATTCATAATTAGAAATTTATTTATAACTAAGCCCTAATTAAATCATCTTAGATAGTCCTCCATACATTATCATATTTAAAGTTTTTAACATAATAAAAGCCATTTTATTTAACTCCATTAGACTGGCACATTAATTGGATCAAATTAATTGAGGCTAAGTCATGTTTCCTCTAAATCTTTAACAATGTTTATATAGTTAATTCATGAATTTTTGCAATTTCGTCTTGTTCCAAGTCGTGATTATTCTATTTTTAAAGATCATCTGGTATAGATGGCTATGTACATGGTATATGTATTTGTTATCTATTGTATATGAAATTACGTCAAAATTTATTTTCTTAAAATAGCAAATATTTATATCTCATAATTTCTGTGCCGTAGAATTTGAAAGTTGCTTAGTTAAATGGGTTTAGTTCAGAATCTCTCATGAAGTTGAAGTCTAGATGTTGTTCAAGGCTGCAGTCATCTGTAGGCCCAACCAGTGCTAGAGAATTTCTTCCAAGCTCACATTTTCATCTTGCCTATTAGCAAGAGGTCTCAGTACCTTACTACAGGGACCTGTCCCCAGAACATGGCAGCTGGCTGCACTTTGAAGCTTCTTAGGGCAAGGGGTTAAAGAGATAAAAAGAAAAGTGGGACAGGGAAGCCATAATGTCAGAGGTAACATACAATTCCTTCTACCATCTTTTATTGGTCATAGAGACCAATGCTGTCACTGTGTAAGAAAGGACACCATAGGAGATAGAGATCATTTGCCTATTGGAGGCTGGCTAGCACCTCATGTAATTTTTTTTTATTTATTTATTTTGTTTTTACAAATAGTTTATTGTCAAATTAGTTTCCACATAACACCCAGTGCTTATCCCCACAAGTGCCCTCCTCCATGCCCATCCCTCCTCCCCCCCACATCCATCAGTCCTCAGTTTTTGTCAGCATTCAAGAGTCTCTCATGGTTTGCCTCTCTCCCTTTCCCCCACCATTTCCCCCCTTCTTCTCCCGGTTGGTCCTCTGTTAAGTTCCTCCTAGTCCTCCTATACGTGCACACATATGATATTTGTCCTTCTCTGCCTGACTTATTTCGCTCAGCATAACACCCTCAAGGTCCATCCATGTTGCTACACATGGCCAGATTTCATTGTTTCTCATTGCCATGTAGAATTCCATGGTATAGATAAACCACATCTTCTTGATCCATTCATCTGTTGATGGACACCTAGGCTCTTTCCATGTTTTAGCTATTGTGGAGAGTGCTGCTATGAACATTGGGGTCCACGTGCTCCTATGCCTCAGCATTTCTGTATCCCTTGGGTAAATT